>NC_139000.1:14778659-14937457 GCF_964374135.1 Grampus griseus | reverse complement strand
CAAATTAAACAATTTTGTTTTGAGAACTTTTTTTTTTCAGAATTTCACAGCCCACGGTGAGATAACTGAGACCCTGCTGTTTCTGGACGCACTATTTAGAGAGCACAGGCCTAGATCTGGCACGGCCTCGGAGGAAGTTATCCTTAACTCCTCCCTCTCCTGTGTCCCACCATCACTGTTTCTCCAATCCACTCCCTTGTCACTGCCCTAGCCTAGAAGGACATCTTCTATCGGTCATCTGAACAATTACGATAACCTGCTACAGGGCCACCGGACTGCTCCCTCTCCCTCCCCGTATCCCTGTCTTTGTCTTTCTCAATCCCAGATGTGATCAAGTCCATCCACTTCTTAAGAGTTAGCAACAATGTTCTAAACACAGATTACTTAATAGGAGTTCTAAGGTTTTATATGTTTCATCCTTAGATTGTCTCTAGCTTTGCCCCTGAGCACGCTCTCCAGTCAGACTGAACTATTTCATCTCCCACTCTCTACTTGGAATGCCGTTCCTCCATCTATCCGTCCTTCATGGCTCATGCAGACAGACCTCCTCTCTTCTCCCTAACCTGCTGTGATGCTCCAATTGCAGCACCAGCTACTCTGTATGACCTCATGATGCACACCTGTCTCCTTATCAGACCAGCAGAGCTTCAGATCAAAAAAATGTCCTATTCATTGGAGATCAGAGAGAAAAAGGGCAGGAAAGTAGGATGGTAAAGGCAGAAGGAAGGAAGGGAGGGAGGAAGGTGAAAGTTACATTAAATCTGGGAAACTTCCCTTCTTCCTCTTCTTTGATAATAATTTTCTTAATATGACCATCATCTCTGAAATAATATGGACCATCAGAATTGCTCATATAAAATTTTTCCGTACTCATAATATTCTTATTTTTCTACGGAAGATAGATTTGTCTAGTGCAGAGTTTCCTCAAGTAAGCTATATAGAATATTATTATGAAAAATATAGAAAGGTGAAACTATGTAGTCAAATTTTGAGAAAGATTGAATTAGATTTTAAAATCTCTATGACAGGACTTTGTCAGGAAATATGCTTATATATAATTTGATTTCCAAGAGAGGGTAAATCATTGAAGCAGCTCCCAAATTTATTTGACCACACAACACCTTTTTCTCAGAGTTTTAGAGGAACTCGTGCACCGTGGGAAACGACATGAAAATGTACAGTCAGAAGAATAACTGTCGCCGGGGAATCAGGAGTCGGGGTAGGTTTAACAATCTCACTAATAAAGACCGTGGCCTTTGCCATAACATTCCCCCATCAGAGCCTTAATTTCTTTATCTGAAAAAAAGAGGGAGGGTCAGATATGATGCATCCTAAGGTCCCTTCTAGCTCAGTTCTAACATTCTATGGTTCTGTGATGAAAAACAGACACAAACTTGGGGTCACGTCTTCGTGCCCACCATTTCCTCTACATGGAATGCCCCCTTTCCACTTGCACGAGGACAGATCCTTCCCTCCAATGCCATTGCCTGTCCTAAGCCTCTCCTGGGCAACATGGATTAGCATGCTTTCACTCCTGAGGTTTCCTGTGGAAGTATTTCATTTTCATACGAGGCTGCCTTGAATATATAGCTCATACCTTCTTGAATTCATTTAATCTTTGAGAGCGATTATATGTTGTGCATTGTGATTACAAAGGTGGCAAAGACACAGTCTTACATATGCCTTCTCTTCCCACTCAGCCCTTAGGGATATGTCAGTGTCATACATAGCTTCCCAGAGAGCTCAAGACAATGACTTAAAATTGAGGACAAAATCTATCATTTGTAAATCCCCTTTAAAGACCATTTAATGTTTAGTTTTGTTTTGTTTTGCGGTACACGGGCCTCTCACTGTTGCAGCCTCTCCCGTTGTGGAGCACAGGCTCCGGACACGCGGGCTCAGCGGCCATGGCTCACGGGCCCAGCCGCTCCGCGGCATGTGGGATCCTCCCGGACCGGGGCACGAACCCGCGTCCGCTGCATCGGCAGTCAGACTCTCAACCACTGCACCACCAGGGAAGCCCTCATTTAATGTTTAAACCAACGATTTTCAAGTCATTTTTTAAAAGACTTGGAACCCTTTACTCAACTCTTATACAAGAGTAATAAAGCCAAGATAAAGTAGATCTGCTCTAGGTAGATGGCAAGGTGAGGACGGACTCTGAGGCAATCTCACTTGCTCAACCCTCCTACTCTCCCGGTGCACCTCCAAAGGGTTTCTTAGAACCCCTACTGAATCTCAAGCCCTCATTTTAAAAGCGAGGAAACTGAGGTCCAGAGAAGGAATGTGATTTACCCAAAATTAAAAGTGACTCTTAGAGTCAAAGCTGATTCCCAGGTGGCACCCACTAAATCTGTGTTTTCCAAATCGTGGCTCACAAAATACTACCAGTAGGTGAAATGATTCCAGATGATTCAGAGGTGGTACAGCTTGTCTTTTAACGGCATGAGAGCTATTTTAGTGTATATTGCAAAGTATAAGTTACTTACCAAATATTTGGTTTTTATGAGTATTATTGCTCAGTCCAAGGTCATGGAAAAAAAGGAAAAAAAAAACTGAGTCCATTTAAATTTGATTTAAGACAAATTACTTAGAAATTTAGCAAACTCTGCATTAAAGCACGTGTCTCTGCTTCTTCAGGGCTTTTTTCTACCAAGAACTGTTCACTGGTCCACCACATCTTACTGCTTAAAATGCTCATTACCCAAGTAATGCACATTCATTAAAGAAATACTAGGCAATACAGGTAAGTATAAAGGAGAGACTGAAATTCACTCATAGCCTATCGCCCAGAGTTAACCACTCAAATATTATATTAAGGTGCACCTTTCAAAATAGCATGCTATACACAATATTCTGTACCTTATGGGGCTTTGGGGGGTTTTTTTGGTTTTTTTTTTAACTTAGTAGGTTACCAAAAAATATATCCATACCGATAAATGTCATCATGAGTGCCGTTGATTCAGCACTTAACTGTATACGAGGCATGCTGCTAGGCGCTTTATACACGTGATATTCATTCTCAGCTGAATTCACAGATATTCACAGCTATCAGGGAGGTACTGTTGCTAGCCCCGTTTTACAGGTTCCCTATTTTCATCCCACCTTCTAACATATAAATGTGCTTCTCTACTATCATTCCGAATGACTCTAGATATTCCATGATATGCTTTGTTTTGGTGTTTCTTTTTTCTCCCAAACACTCTGAATTCCTTCTTCTCATACAAATAATTAATTTACTTCTTGGAATGGGGAATTTCTTAAAATGGAAGGATTTTCATCTTCTTTTAAAAAACAGGGACAGAGACAACGAGAGCGGTAGAGATGGAAAGAGATCTGACCCTGCTCTAGAGCATCTCCTCTTCTCCCCACCTTCCTCTTGATCACCTCACTGCAGCCACACTGGTCTCACTGTTCCTCCAATCCACCAAGCACAGTCGGACCTCAGAGACTTTATTCTTGCTGGAATGCTCGTCCCCGGATGTCCTCATGGCTCTCCCATGACTTCAGACAGACCTCTGACCAATGTCAACATCTCACTGAGGATGTCCATTGCCCATCTATACAAAACAACCCACCCTCTCCCACCAGGCTACCTTCCACCTCTATGACCCTCCTCTCCACCTGACATACTATATGTTTGCTTGTTTATTTATTTCTCTTCTCCCTCATGAGAAGGTCAACTCCAAGCAGGCAGGGGCTTAGTCAGTTTTGCTCACTGCTGCATTTACAGCTCCTAGAACGATGTCTTACACAGAACAAGTGTTCAATAAACAATGTCTGTTTCTTAAATGAAAGAATGCAAGTCACATTTCATAAAAGGTTGCATTCAATAAAGATTTCTGCCAATGCCCCAGGAGAGCGTTTTTTTCCCTTCATTCTTACCAATACAGGATGCTGGCATTAAAAAAAACACACACACATCTTGATGATGTCGTGTGGCATCACATTCCTATGTTCATTTGTTTGATTACTAGGGAACCAGAATATTTTGGGTTTTTGTACAGGTTTATGAACCAAGTGTGTTCCCCATCCCATTTTTAGCTGGAAGTCCCATCATATTCAGATCATATTCTGGCAAAAGATGATCTTATGACCATATCTGGGCTCAGGTTCCATTAAGAGAGAGAACTCTGCCTTGGACATTTCCCCCTATATCTACTGTTCTTCTCCTTCCTACCTATTCTCAACTACATTCAGTATTCCTTTATACACGCACATGTGAGTCTGTGTGTGTGTGTGTGTGTGTGTGTGTGTGTGTGTGTGTGTGTGTGTGTGTGTGTGTGTGGAGAGAGAGAGAGAGTATATATAGGTATCTATATACATAGAGAGAATACATATACATATGTATTCTATATATATTTTACATAATATATATTCTATCTGTCTATATATATCTTTTCTCTTGCAACATTAGGCTGTCACAATTCATGCCACCTCCACCCTGCTATTTCCTGAGCCTCTTTTAAAAGTGCTACTGTTACCAGAGGTGGTTTTGGTGATTCTATTCCCAAGAAAAGTAAGATCTTGGCTCTTGGCTGGGGCCCAGAGTCAGAAAGTAGCTTATTCTATGACCACTGGTCCTGGTCTCAGCAGCATTGGAGCTTCCACAACTTAAGGGTGCAAATAAACATGCTAAGCTAAGGTTTCCTGCTGAGGCATTGTGAAGTTAAATTACTATTTTAAGAGGCTATGAAGTTGGCAGCCAGAAAGCACTGGAAGAGTGGAAGATATTCATGACGCTGACAGATAAAGAAGGAGAGAAAGCAAAATGCAGGTTATTAAGGAGATTTAAGGAGTCTCCCTCCAGTGACACCATTTATAACATCTCCTGGAGCACGTAAGATAGATGCCTTCCTCATTTAGGCATATACAAGACTGGGATTGAGGGCAGGGACACAATGACAGAAGGCTTGAAGGTTTGCAACAACGTACCTGGCCTAAAACAACAGAGACCAAACAGCAAGAATCCACCTTGATTTGGGGAAGCCACGAAGCTTCCAGGGGCTGGACCATGCCTTAGGGGTGCGTGTGGATGGAGGGCAGTTCAGTAGAAAGACGTTATGTTTAGTGTCTGATGATATGGGTTTGAGACCTGATGCTATCACTCGTTTTTTATCTTGAGGCAAATCCTTTCACCTCTGAGGCATGCGGTCTGCATCTGGAAAATGGGGAGAAGAATTCCAGCTTCAGAATGTGACTGTGAAGGCTGAATAAGATACACATGTTAAGATATACAAGCAGTTGGTAAGATACAGGATGAAGACAAGGAAGAGGGGAGTTGTGAGGAGAAGGATGATAAACATGGTTCTCGTGAGGGCATGTGGCCTGCCGTCAATCAGCTGCTCTCCCATAGGTACCTGCTGAACACCCAGGTCTTACAGATTAGGACACCAAATCAAGAGGTACAATAACATGGGCTGCAGGGGACTAGGGTACCATGACCAACTCAGATATAGTTGGATCCTAAAGAGGAAAAAGTGTATATGTAAAAAAAAAGAGAAAGTTGACCCGGACCATGTTGAAGATGACTTTTCAGCCCTGATTGGTCAATGATCGTATGGCATATCTGGTTTCTGACACGTGGCAATAGAAAGAATTAAAAAATCTGCCTCAATCATTTTGAATCTTTCAAGGCCTTTTCCCACTCTCTTAATCTCTCGCCTAACTGCTGGTATCACATTGCCATATGAGGGGACAGGATTGGTAAAAACGATGGAGAGGGGCTTCCCTGGTGGTCCAGTGGTTGGGGTTCTGTGCTTCCACTGCAGGGGGCGCAGGTTCAATCCCTGGCCAGGGAAGCTCTGCATACCACGAGGTACCTCCAAAAAAAAAGAAAAGATTGAGAAAGCTCATTTGCAAGGTAGTACCTCGAACCTGATAATAATCTCTTTCCTACAGGACCTTTCCAGTTGGGGAACATACCTGGGGCCTGGGCGACATTTCATCTAATGCAACAGGGTGTAGTAATAATAAAAAAAAAAAGTTATAATAGTTAACGTTTATATAATGGTGATGATCTGCCAGGCATGATTCAAAGTACCTATCGTATAAACTCATTAAAACCCCACAATATCTCTATGAGGAGTGACTACTGCTATCCTCATTTTACAGATGAAGAAACTGGCAGAGAAACATTAGGTGATCTGGCCAAGGTCACAGAGCTAGTCAGTGGCACAGCTGCCATGCAAACTCTGGAGTCCACGCTTTCAACCACTAGGCTTTCAAGTGAGACAGAAATAGTACAAATCCTCAACACATGACTGACTCAGTGTGTGGCCTTGACCGAGGGGCATCACTGCACTAAGCCCTAGTTTCCTCATCTCTAGCATGGGGGATGATACTGCTTATGCACATGCTTGTTGAGAACATTCAACAAGATATCTATGCCAAGTACCCATTACAGCTCAAAGAATTGCTGACATTCTTGGCATACCCACTGCTCCACTTCAAGAATGGTTCTCTAATTGTGATAGATCAGCCATCTCTAAATATTGTGGGCAAAGACCCTTCCAGAACTCCTCAAGTTCTATCCTATGCTCTGCCTAAATGTATAATTCTCACTGTCAGGAACTGAGAGGAGAGGGCAGGTAAAACTGCAGCTGATACAGTAATATTTTCAGGAATCACTTGTGAGGTTTCACTGGACTTTGAATGACGCTGTCCTGCTGATATGCATTCAGAATAAATTTCTTTATGACCCCTTTCGGCCCTCCCTTGCCTTGGCCAACTCTGGTAATGGCACTTGACGAGGACCACGTCACCTTAGAGAGTCATGACTCCAAAACTGATCCCAGTAGGAAAACCATATTACCACCCCCTGCTGCTGGGTAATCTACTTTTCAATCTTTCCCTCCATTCCCAAACATATCAAAGTGCTGATTTTCTTTTTTTAATGGCTCCTGTGCTTTGTGCAGATGTTTTTATAGTGCCAGGTAAGGCTTCTTCTTGTGGGTCCTTCCCCTATGATGTGCCTGTAAACCCAGAGCCCATCAAATTCCATGAGAAATTTAGCTTATCCACTACCATGTAAACCAAAACATGCTTACTTAAGGTAGATATCACAGTTCTTGGAATGTCTTCCAGATCGATCTTGGGGTGGGGGTGGGGGTCTCTGGAGTGTCTAGGGATTCCACAGCCCACCAGAAATTCACCTATGTAAGGACTGACCACTTAGAAGTGTGGGTCCTCTAAAAAGCAATTGTATCCTAGATGTCTGCCCTTCCTCCTCCTGAATCAGCTTGTCATCAATCTGTAACTCAACTGCTCCAAAATACCCCCAGGATCCATTATTTCTCATAGAGGTTCCTACTGGTTCATTTGCAGGACTTCTGAAAGGCTAAATAAATTATGCCTCAGAAACCCCTCCGGGCCAGTATTGGGTTAACCCTTACAAAAGGTTCTAGCTGTTCAGATGGGCCATTTACTTGGAACCCTGCTGCTCTGACCTTTGCAATTTACACAAAAACGATGGCATCTTGCTTTTGTTAATTGCCTTATGCATCTACCTCCTCACACTTGGGGGGAATACAGTCTCTTAGCTGTTCCCAAGATGGCCCTGACATTGTTGTATGCAGCTCTGCACCCTGTGGGATAATCACAAACTGAGAACAAGATCTGTTCAGAACGATGTATTTTGTGTCCACCCCAGGCTTTCTTTCCTATGTGTGTCCAACAAGGGATAGCGGACAGGCCTGGTAATTTACCACTCTTAACTTTCCCACACCCTGTCTCTTTCAGTCTATTTGCCTTAAGGCCACCTGCAATCTCCAAAAGACAGTTCCCCTGAGAGATAAAGATGCCCCTCACCCTCACATGCGAAAAGGAAATTAATTTCACATTTCCTCAGCCTCCTCATCTTCTCCACCCCCTCAGTAGCAAGGACTGTCGATAGATTTCTAGGCAGCCTTTCTAGGCTACCATGTTCCAGGAGGACAGTGGGTTTCCTGCTAACACGTAATCCCTTTGATATTAAGAGTTACAAGAAAGCCACCTCTATCCCACTCAGCAAGCTGTGTTGAGTCACAATCTGTGCCCTGAGGTATGACTTCTTTCTGATTTGCTTTTTTGAGAAGACATCTAAACCTTATTATGAAGTGTGGCTATCGCGTGTGAGTCTCTCTCTGCTTTTACAAGAATTTCGTCATGCACCATTTCCGCAGAGCTGGGCAAATCCCTTCGGTAAGGCAGGCCACCGTGTGGTCCTTCTTCATTGGGAGAAGGCAAGCCCAGAGAAGGGCAGATATGTTCTCAAGGTGGTCCACATATACGGTGGTAGGAGCCAGGACTAAAATCAGGTGCCCTGAGTCTCTGTGCTCTTCGTACACTTGGAATTAATGAAGATATAACATGATGATATAACATGATAACAGATGTCATCTCTGATCTCTAACACTTTATAATCATAGCCATCCACCTCCTTCCTCTACCATCACCATCTCTGTGTCTTCTTTTAATCTTACCCTTCCCCAAACTCTCACAGAACTTCTGAAATGGCAATGATCAGTCTCCATGAATGCTAATTATTTATGGATTTGCAGACCTCCTCTAGTCCTTGGCACCATTCATCGCCATACCCCCAAGCCATTTTGTCTAAGGCCTTTCCCAGACAAGAGATGCAATAAATATTTGCTGATACAAACTGATTCCAGCTTTCCTCCTTTTCCATCAGACTTCATTTCAATTACTTCTCCCCAGGTATTCATTCCTCTTCTCCTTTTCTAGCCATTCCCCCCTCTCCAGGTCCTCCCCCACCCTTTAGATTTGGGTATTTCCAGAGTGTGTAGCACTCAGAGCAGGACTAGAAATTAAGAGTAGAGGAATTCACTGAAATGACTGATTAAAAATGGACACGAAGAAAACCCAGAGAACACGTAATGATGAGCTTGTGTCAATCTCCAAGCTCTCCTCAGCTCAGTCCTCAGACTACCTACTTCCTAGACAGGGAGACTGCAAAGGGGAGATGTCTAGACTTCTCATCCTTCACCTTGTCAAGACCTTTGTGATCTGGCCTCTCCCTACCTTATTTTCATTTTATGACATTCCCTTTCTCATGCAAAAGCTTCAGTCACACTATCCCTTAGATTTCCTAAGCTTGACCCTGCCTAGTGACGTCATCACTGTTCTTCTCTCTGCCTCTGATATGATATTCTTTCCCCACATAATCACAAGGTTGGTTCCTTTTCATTTAAATCTCAGTTCTAATATCACTCCCTCCGAGAATTCTTTTTCTGACGACCCTATCTAAAGTTCTGTGACCTACATTTCTTTCTAGCCTATTACCCCCAATTTTTATTTGCATGACATTTACTATTACATGCAATTGTTTTGCTTGCCTATGTCTTTACTCATTTATCAGTAATCTCTCCCCACTAGATTATGAGCTCCATGAGAACAGGACCATGTTCATGCTACAGTTCTGATGTCTAGATCTGTGCTGTTCAGTAAGTAGCCACTATCTACATACAGCTACATAAATTAAAATAAAATGAATAAAAATTAAATAAGATAAAAAACCCAAAGTAACACTAGCCATGTTTCAGGCGCCCAGCAATCACATGTGCTTCGTGGCTACCATACTGGACAGCACGGGGAGCATATCCAGCATCACAGAAAGTTCTATTTGACAGAACTGGTCTATAGCAATGCTTGAAAAATAGTAGGCAGCCAATAAATATTTGCTGAATCATTAAATGAATGAACGTTCCTTTTAATCCTCACTCAACTTCACCTCTCCCTTTTGTGGCTTACCCCATAAGTAAGATAAACTAGATGATGCCCACAGGACAACATACAGTTTGGTGAGGGGCCTGAATGGATGTTACAGGAGAAAGGGCTGTGAAAATAGGCCCATCTAGTCTGAAAGAGAATATCTGTGGTTATAAGACTGGAAGAGAATTATACTTGTGTTATATGATTTTAGAGACTTATGGATGGAAGGCAGACTTAGTGTCAAGGTGAGAAAACATTCCAGCAAAGCTCTCCCTAGACAACACAGGCTGCTTTGTGTGGCAAAGAGTTCACTGTTGCTAAAAGTACTAAAAATAAGACTGCGTGGCCATGTGTTATGGATATTACAAAAAGGACTCTTGGTTCTTGAATAAGGAGAAAGGTTTGGTTATAGTGGAACTTTAAAACACTGAGATTCTTTGATGGATGTCATGAAACATCAATTTCAAAGAGTTAATAATATGCCCCCAACTGTTCCTAGCAACTACTGAGCAACCCAATCCTCTTGGCCACCCACAACAGTTACCATTAACTCAGAGGTACACTGGAAAAGGCAGAGATGCTGAAGCAAGGAGGACTTAGGTTCAAATTCTAGCTCTGTTGGTTACGTGAAGGGACCTAGCCATACTGAGTTTCACTCTCCTCTTGGGCAAGGGACCTATACATCCTGCATTTCACTTTCCTCTTCACTAAAAGGGGCTGTGTCTGCCTCACTGGGTGAGAAGGAAGATTAAATGAGAACAAAACTAAAGACCCAGGAACACAGCAGGGAAACTTTCACTTCCAAGTAGGAGAGAAGTTTACTTGTCTGTATCATCATTGGTATCCCTACATTATTGGTACAGGTGGTATAATTTTGAAGCCATGATTGAATTGCTTTGAGTGAATATGAAACAATTATCAGAAAGAGAAAGAGGGAAAGAGAGAGAAATTACAGCTGTTGATCAAACTGGGCTTCAAATGTAACAGCAAACATTTCTAGAGCAACTACCCTGTGTCAGTCCCTGGGGATAAAAAGATGCTCCTAAGATCTTAGACCATATTGAAGAGGGCAAGTGAGACACAGGCCCACAGAGGTATGAAACAGGGCAAAGAGAGACGCAAGCTAAAACAGAGTTTCAGACAAAATTATATGGAAGAACAGGGTAGAAAGAGATTAATTACAAAATAAGATTTGGGGAAGACTTCTTGGAAGGGTCATTTGAGCTGGATGCTGAAACACAGGTAAGATATTAAAAATGTGAGGCTGACATTGTGAAATGGAGAAGAGAAAGATAGAGGTACTCCTTGCAGAAGGGGTTAGAATGGAAAACAATGAGGGGAATTATTTGGAGAATGACATTTGAAGATTCGTCCTCTTCACATGACCCCCATCTTGTCTTTAATATGATTACTGGGAGTTCAGTGGCCAGTTTGTTAATCTTTCGATTTTAGCAGGGCGGACGCAGGTAGAGAAGATGAGTAGGATATGGCTAACCCTAGTGGCCTGGTCAGGTGATAGGTACTGGTGATTTCATCTAAGGAATCGGGAGGGGATAAGCTAGAGGATGCAAATCAGAAATTTTCTCTTCCCACAACTGAAGGTCCCTTGGGCAAAGACCTTTCCAGAGAAACAGGACTTTTTGGTCAAAAGCATAAACTCTTGTAAGCACTAAGAAGGAGATGTCTTATTTGGACTGACCAGGGGAGAGTGTTTTTAAGGTCCCCAACTGTACAATTTCAAATATATTCATTGCAGTCTGAGCTGGGCTGTCTAAACTCAACAGGGGCTCAACAGCTGATTTGGAATCTCTGATCTGTTTCTTCTTGATTGAAATGGAGTCACAGCTCCCCCTTCTGGGAGCTAAAGTGCCATCCAGCCCCGGAAAAGCCTGTGTGGAAAGGCTCTATTGCGGATGGGCCTGAAATACCCATGTGTTTTTTCTCCATGCTCACCTGCACCCCAAAAAGAGCAGCTAGGAGTCCGGGAGCACACTTTTGCTTGCACATGATTCTAAACTTCCTAAGAGCCCATCTTTCACAGGGCTTTATACTTCCCGTTCCATGGGACTATGAGTCCCAGTCTTCGTGTGGGTGATGCTTTTATATAGGGGAAAGCAATTTGGTGCAGAGGTTGCAATTCTCTTCTGGGAAGTATACCAAGTAGAAAAGATTTCTAAATCTGCGTGTGTCCGTGTGAGTGCCATGTATGTATGTGTGTTTGTGCATGCTCCTGTGACGGCAATGTGTATGATTGTATAGGGGTACGAGACTCATTGATGTAAAGAAATGAATTTGCCTGAAGTATTTGCATTGCTAGATGGGTGGACACTTGGCTCTGGGGAAAGCAAAGCATTTCTTAATAAACAGCTCAGGTACAGTCCAGATGCTCTGCTGGCTTCTGTCTACTAGGCATGGGCAGCACTAGGTCCCTAGCTGTGTGTCATTCTCTGAAGGCATTAGAGAAGGAAGGTATGTTCTGTGCATGTGTGTGTCTGTCTGTCTAACCGGGAGTGTGATTAAAGCGTTGGACCCTTTCTCTCCAGGTCATGTTTCCAGATGAACAGCTTTGAAATGCATCTCTGAAATGAGAAGTTTGATGAGGGAAGATAATCGATTATCTTGGATGGGAACACGGTGGCAGGGTACGGGTGGAGAGCAATATATAGTCCCTGGACAGTGTGGCCAAGAGGAAAAGACATTGATCTGGCTGTCAGGCATCATAGGTTCTAGCCCTGGGCATCCCACCAACTCGCTAGAGAATGTTGGGGACTTCTCATGGCCTCTCTGGCTACAGACTCCTGCCCTTCTGCTCTTCAATATTCCGTCCAGCTTCTATTGTCTATGTATTAAAAAAGAGAGAAAATGAGAGCAGTTCCTAACATGGGGTCTCCTCCTTTGCCTTCACACACCCCACCTAAAGTGAAGTGGGGACCTCTGCTCTGACATGAGTTTCCCAAAGCAGATTCCTTGTGGCCACGTGAAGCTTCAGCCTGAGGTGTCAGCCTCTGGCCAGAGAACGGTGTGTCTGCAAGTGCCTGCAGGTAGCACAGTCACCCACCCGCCAGGGCAGGTTCCCGCGAACACGTTTGCTTTTATCTCTCCCCAGAAGATAAATATATACATACAGGTTTTTAAGACAAGTATATTTCTACTTTTTTCCCCTAGAAGACCATTCCACTGGCCCCTTCCTGCCTAGGTAGACAAGAGGCTGTGGTCCCAGCATCTCAGCCCTTGTCCTCCAGCGCCTCATTGCCTAACAGCAGAACGGCTGCCTCTTACCTCGGGAAAGTAACAGCTGCCGAGTCTGGAAGCCATGCTAACAGCAGTAAAACTCAGCATTTTTGCTGAGTAGGGCAAGCCTTTAAGACACATCCGGGAATCAAATCAATGGCTGGCCCCAGAGTCCAAGCCTAGCAGGACCTAGCCCGGGAGGCCAAAGGACTTACCTAGACAGCCTCCTAGAAGGTGGAGGAAAGAGGAAAGGGGGGCTTGGCCCGAACTGTCTTCCTTACTGAGATTCTTCCCACCAGCCCTGTGTGCCCTTGGCAGTATGTTGGAGCCAAGCAAGAGATGTGAGGTGCAGATCAACAGCAGTTTAAGTCAATTACCGCCACACTCCGCCATGAGTTCTCCACCCACAACCAGTTCCCAAATTGTAGGTCTCCTTCAGTATTGAAGCGCGCGCGCACACACACACACACACACACACACAGCCTCTCTGCCTTCTCCCAGGATCCTCCTAAGCCCAGTGGAGCCACGAGGAGGCATAGTACAGGAAAAGATTCCCTTGGGTCTCCCCAATGGGGAAGGGAAAGAGGGATCTGTCTTAGGGAAGTACCCCATCCATCTCCTACCATATTTCTCAGAGCTGCCCCCAGATGAAATTTCCTCTGCGATTCTATGTAGCTATGATGGATGAGCAAGTCCCTGAGGACCCTTTCTCCTTTCCCTGGAGGGGGATCCATACAGACTTGCCCAGATCCTCCCCCAGAGCACAGAAGCAGGAGGTGCTGTAATGCTGTTGTGATTACAAACAGAGAGGCAGGGTAGACTCTATCCCAGACTTGCCCCAGATGAGTCCACCTGCGACTTCTCCCAGTGACTCCAAATTCCCATCAGAATCCTGGAATCTGCCCAGTGTGGCATTTAAAGTGACAGCCTCTCATTGCCTCAGGGTTTGGCCATTTCTCTTTCACATTAAACGGTGAGTCCAAGTGTAGCAGATCTCCATCCTTTGGAGAAATCTTCCTTCAAAGGTACCAATATTGGGCTAAATAAGGTACCATCCCGATCCCCGGAATCCTCCCCAAATCCCAAGCCCAGAGCCCCAAGGGGAATCCACAGCGGGTTTCCCGATGGCTACGTGATCCTATAGTAAGGATCCCATTCCCTGTACGCTGGAGAGACCTAATTAAAAAGACACACGAGCGCAGACAAACATACACGTACAAGCATGCACACACACACATCGTGCCTTAAGTAGGTTAGAGGACCTCTTTTCACCCCCTCCCCTATACATACATACACACACACACATACATCACAAACACACGCATCGAACGCAAACGACGCCGCACACGCAAACACACACTAGCACCATATCAAGTTCTCACCATGGTACACACGTCGGGAGCGCGCGGGGAGCACACACGCCACTTCCTAAGACCCGCATTTAACCCTCTGCGCCCCAGAATACAGAGACACCCCCCCCCCCAGGAAAGCTGAGAGGACTTGCAGGCGTCGGGGTGGCCGAGGGAAGCGCGGAAGGGGGCCGGGAGGGGGAGGGGCCGGGCGGGCGGGAGCGCCCCGAATGCGGTCCCTGGCGGTCTCCAAGGGCAGCGGGGCTGCCTGCGCGGCGCCCGGCGCCGCCTTACCTGGAGTCAACGTCCGTCTTTGGCGGAGAGCTGCGCGCGGACGCTTTTTATTCGGCTCGGAGGGAACTTGGGAGAGCCCTGCGTCCAGCTCGCATACCGGGAACGGCGCGGGGACTGCAGGCGTAGGGGTACCTGGCTCCTAGCAGCCTGGCTCATACTCAGCCGTAAAGTCCCCTTCGCTGGTCCCGAGGACAGGCATGAATCCCGGCTCCGGAAGGCGGTCCCTGCTGCCTCTGTCTCCCGGCTCTCCGGCTCTGGCTCCCTCGCTCTCGCGCTCTCTCGCCTGCGCTTTCCTCCTCCCCCCACTCCGCGCCAGCTCAGTTCGCAGCCCTGGGGCCCGGGAGCGCGGCGACTAGCGAATGGAGAGGGAAGTCCAAGTGCGCCGCGGTCTCCGGGCGGGGAGCAGCAGAGGCCGGGCTACGCGGGGGGAGGGACTTACCCGGCGACCGGCGAAGATGAATGGGGGAGCGGCTGCCTAGGGGCGGGCAGGGAGGAGCCAGGAGCCGGGGTTTATTCTGAGGAGTGTTTTGTACATCTTTAGGCGGAGGAGGAGGAGAAGACAGAGGACGAGAGAAGGGAGGCCTCCTCGGAGGGAGGGGCGGCCTGGGTGGGCTGAGGCTGAGCCACTGGGGAGTCTCGTGGGTCTGGGGATAGGGTGGCGTCTCTCCGAGTCTGAGCACCCAAAGGGACTGTGTGTGGTGGGTATGCGCAGACCCCCGCATCGTGATGCTCTTAAGCGTTTCTGTAGCTGTGTGCGTCGCGGGTATCTGTTTCTAGGTATGCGGGTGCTTGTGGGTCTGTGCGTAATTATTCGAGTGCGGTTTTGTCTGGGGAGGTGCCCGTGTGGGTCCGTTTGTATCTGCGTGGCTCTCTATGAGTACTTCAGACTGTTTGTTTCTCTGTATATGTAGGCATGAGCCCACGTAACCTCCCAGAATTAAGCAAGTGCTTCTCTCTACGTGGGCAGGATGTAGGAGTGAGACGCTGAGGGGACACAAAGTTCTCTCAATACCACCAGAGGCAGGAAAGGGCGAGGGTACGGGGGCTAAGGCATTAATACAGAGAACCAAAGACTCCCAATTTAGCCTGAAATGCAGGCTGGGGTTGCTGGCACGGGGCCTCTGCCTAAAGCAGAAAAGAAGGCCAGAACACATTCTGAATTCTCACACAGCGCATATTCTGTATTTCTGCTTACTTTGCTTCCTTTTTTAATTTAAACCAAATCAGCAATGAGGGTTCCTAGTCCCTGGAAGCTTAGGCAAGTGTAGGCATTGGCGAAGGTACCAGATGAAGGGGCAGGGAGCAATAAGGAAAAAGTGATGAGAAATTTAAAGGAACCCAGATTCAGTAAAAGTGCAGACCCTAGATGAGTAAGAATCCTGTAGGTATGTGATCTTGGTCAATTCACTTACCTCTTAAGCTCTAATTCCTCATCTGTATAACAGGATAATATAACTACCTATCTAACATGGTTGGTGTAATATTTAAATGAGTTAATGTATGTAAGATCATTTGAAATACTCCCCGGCACCTACTGCGTGCTCAAAGCATGTTATCTTTAATTACAGTTGCTATTGTTACTAATGTTATTATTACCCGAAGGGTGATAGGAGAGAGATGTGATACTTAGACCTAAAAGGATCTAGGGGCTAGTGAATTAATTAGAGGAAGAGGAGCCTTGAAACGGACCCACACGGGCACCTCCCCAGACAAAACCGCGCTCGAATGGAAAAGAAATTCTTGAGTAAGGAATTGAGAACTTGAGGAAAAAAATATTTAACTGGCAAGGAGGAAAGGGACAAGAGATGAAAAGAGAACAAGCCTGGGTCTGAGAAGTGCAGGACTGAGGAGAGGAGGCGGGGAAGAGAGACGCAGTAGCCAGTTCAAAGTTCCTCTCTCCTACTGTCTGCTGCAAATGACGGGCAGTCAGCACCACGGACAGCTCTCCAGCCACTGACCAAGGAGGGTTTTTCTCTCTCTGCCTGCTTGAAACACCTCCCTTTTTGCTTGGACAATTTTCTCCTTCCCTCGTCTTCCCCCGCTCAGGTTCAGATCCTGGCCCATGATTCCTGAGACATTTCAGCCTTTGATTCCAACCACAAAAAAATACACTCACCACACACACTGCTTCTCCCATCCATCTCAGTATGCAGCCCCAGGTCGCTATCTCCTCTTGCTATTTCCTTTTTTTTTTTTTCGCGGGCCTCTCACTGTTGCGGCCTCTCCCGTTGCGGAGCACAGGCTCCGGACGCGCAGGCTCAGCGGCCATGGCTCACGGGCCCAGCCGCTCCGCGGCATGTGGGATCTTCCCAGGCCGGTGCACGAACCCGTGTCCCCTACATCGGCAGGCGGACTCTCAACCACTGCGCCACCAGGGAAGCCCCCTTCCTTTCTTCTGTCCTCTCTTCTGCCTTTTTTTTTTTCTTCTCTGTCTCTTTCTACTCCATCTCTTCCTTTATTTTTTCCCTCTCTTTCTCTCTGCTTCTCCATCATCTCCCAGCTCAAATATCCCTCCTTGAGTGATTTTAGGCTACAGCAGGCCTGCTGGGAATTAAGTTCTGAAATCAGTCTGAAACATCTAGTTAGGCAGCTTCAGAGGAGGACCAAGGTACAGACTGATTCCTCTTAGCTTTTCTCTCTTAATCAGTCTCCCAAGATGGCTGTGGTCCACATGACTTAGAAAGAGGGGACTTAACACTATGGAACATTTTCCTATCTTCTTCTCCTACACCTCACACAGTCAGCATTTCCCCCAGGAAACACGGAACCCTTCCAAGTACCGATTATTTACTAAACAGAGAAAAAGAGAAAAAGGAGAGAGAGAATTTTTGAACTTTTACTATGCATCAGGCATTTCATTTGGGGCTTCCCTATATTATCTTTTATAATTTTAAAAATGCTATGAGGTATGAGATAGGTAATAGCATGACAAGGTACAGCTAGTAGGTGATGGAGTCAAGAATTCCACACCCAAATCTAACCCTAAAATCTTTACTGTGTCCCCTGGGAATAATGGGAAAGCTTCAGGGTGATTGAAAGAGCTTAGGATTTAATGGGGTCACTGCATCCAACCCTAAATATCAACTTAAATGGCTGAGACCATGGCATCCTCTGTGCCAGTGGAGTATTTATCAGCTCTTGTCCCTGGAGGAGGAGGTGTAGGCTTTGCATGGATATATTTAAGTCTCATGGTTTCTGAATTTTGAATAAAACTTCAACCTTTCCAGGTCTTAGTTCATTTGCATTTGACTCTGTTTAGCTTCCTTGTTTCTATGAAGAAAGGCTAAAAGGGCCATTTTTAAAGTCTCCAAAGACTCTTCGGTCATCAGAAAAGTTCTCAGTGCAAAGCATTCCTAATGACTTATGGAGGAAGCAATCGGAACCATATGGATAACATTTCTGCAGAAATGCACACGGGTGGGAAAAGGTTTAGAGGCCAAAAATATATTTCTTTTTTTTTTCTTCTTTGCCAAAGAAAGAACATTTAAGGCAGCTTGAGATATGTGAGAAATGTCTTGTTCTTTCTTTGGGGTGGGTGTTGGTGAGCAGCTGTTTGCTATTTCCACTGAATTTACCAAGGGATTGCATGGGGAGGGAGGTGCCAAAGGATTAGGATAGACTTAGGAAAGAACTTCCTGTCTATAGATTTTGGGTGATATTAGAATGGGACCTTTTTCCAAGGACATTTAGTGAGACAATGGGATGGCTCCTTTTTAGTCTTCAAAACATGATGGTTTGATAAGCACTGGATTATATTTTTAGAGTCATGGACTCCTTTGAGAACCTCACAATTTCTATGGACCCTCTCTCTTGTGAAAAATACGTTTTTAAAATGGCCACAACATTTTGCATGGAATTTCATTGAATCCCTCTTTGCCAGTCTCATTCACGGAGGTCTACACCTGGACCCCAGATTCAGGACATATGGAGTAGATGACTTTTACGGCCTCCAGCCTGACCTTAGATTTTATGGATTGCTTCATTTAGATTTGAGGTTAAAAAATTGTAAAAGGAAAGCCAACAGAGAAAACAGAACAAAAGGTAAACAGCCTCTTTTTTTTTTCTAGAAATAAACAAGAAATATAGATAAATGTTCAGGGTTGAACTGGAAGTTTTACTTTCCTCTTCTTAAATAAAGATAAGTTTTGGCCCTATTTGTGCAGGACTCTGAGCCACCTGCTACTGCATCAAAAGTTTAAGTTTACTACTCTGTCAAATCTCAAAGGAGTTAAAATCCCTTAATCTGGGGTGCTTTGGGTTCAGAACAGACTGAACAAAGGCAGGGAAAGTCTACCTTTGTTAAGTGCCTACTGAATGTGAGGTGATGTGAAGGATTCAGAAATAAATATCTTCCCTGGTCTCTGTCTTCTAGGAGTCTGAAGTCCATTGCCAAGTCAAACTTATCCCTAAACAATCACAATGCACCATAGAAATTAGTGGCATGTGCAAGATCTACAGGAGATGCTACAAGAGCTAAGAGGAGGAAATATTTGCCTCTGTATGAGGTATAACATGTGGCACCTATCGAGTTATTTTTATTTTGTTTTAAAAGCAGTTGAATTAATAAGAACTAATATTTACTGAGTGATTACTTTGTATGAGCAACGTTCAAGCCTTCCATCTAGGTTTTTATGAGCATCTCCTAATTGAATAAAATTAAAATTCATTCTCATTCTCCCTCTCCCTCTCCCTCTCCTCCCTCCCTCCCTCCCTCTCTCTCTCTCTCTCTCTCTCTCTCTCCCCTCTCTCTCTCTCTCTCCCCACCCCCCCCCCCCACTTCCCTCTCCATCCTTACTTTTTCCCAAACCTCCTGGGACAATATGGTCAAAACACAACTCTTATCCACCATTCTATTCATCCAGAACCTGGAGGATGTTACTTATATACCAAAATATCAAAATCAGAACCTTTCTGCCCAGAATTCAGTGCCCTCCATCATCTGGCCTCTGTGTTCTTTACTATCTTATTTATATCTAATTATTACCTCTGTACCTTCTCTGTTAGCAAAAATTAATGCTCACTGGCTCCTGGTTCCCAGTGTCCCTCTCTCTGTGCCCTTAATCAGACTGGGCCCTCCACTGCCATGTCTTTTTCTCCCAGCAACCCTTCACTTCTGCATAACCAAATCTGACCTCTCCTTAAATATTTAGTTCACATGTCATATCCTGCATGACTTCAGTCTGGATAAAATACTTGAACATGAAGCGTGCAAGGATGCACATGATCTTCCTCCCTAATATCACGTCTCCTCCTCCACTACAACCACACTGACCCACTTCCAATTACTAGAGTTCACAAAGTTCCTTTATGCCCCTAGGTCTTTGTGCTAGCTGTTCCCTCTGTCAGAAGCCACCTCCCATTACTAGCCAAGTCCTGCTCACCCTGTAGGTATCAGGGTAGATGTCACTTCTCTGACCTCCAGACCAAGATAGGTCTCCTGATATCAATTCCCTCACAACCCTTAATGTCTCCTTCATAACATGTATCATCATTGTAATTAAACAATTATTGGTGATATTATTGTTTAATGTATATTTCTTGAGCTAGAACTAAAACTCAAAGGCACAAAAGATACCTTTGTGATGAGATCTTGGTACATACAAGAATGGTGGGTATGTATTAACCATGCCCTATGTCCTAGGAACTATTCTCTGTGCTTCACAAATAATATTTCATTTAATCCTTCATACAGTCCTGTGACATCAGTACTGTTATTATGACCATAACTCTCATTTTATGATGAGGAAAACGGAGGAGGTTAAACAAATTGCCCAGTGTCACCTACCCAGAACCAGGATTCAAACCCAGTCACCTTGCTACAGAAGCCAAGCTCATAGTCACCATGCTACCTAGCCCTTTGCATGGGAGGAGTCGTATATATTTATTGAATAAACAGGAGTTCTTCCTAAGCCCTTCAATCTTTAAGTCTATTGATACTCTTCACTTTCTGCCTTTTATGAAGCTTATTTACGTATGTGAATCACGCTCTCAGTATCTTCAGCTATGGCTGCGTTCTTTTAGCAAACACGCTGAAATTCTGGAGCCATGTCATCACCTACGAACACCTTGACCAGGATATGCACCCTTCCCGGTCTACCAACTGGCTCCCCCAGCCACGAGAGTGGATGTCTTCGGACATGAGCACATGCAGCTTTGTTTTGCTAAACATGCTCAGCTTTCACTCTCTCTCCTCCCTGTTTCTTTCGTGTTGCCAAAGTTTCAGCTGCCTTAGGTCTGAGCTTGCCCAGGCCATTACCCTGGTGGAATATGACTTCTAAAAAGGGTTTTAGAAAGGTATTCAGGAACATACTATCCTGCTGGCTCAGGCTCAAGGGATAACATTATTGTAAATTTCAATATTCTTTTTGAATTAATAATTCAGCATACGTAAGCCTTTTGAAATCGCAGATAGTCTCTCCCTTGTTTTGCTTTGTTTTTTTGAAACCTTATTTTTGGCAGTGACTGAAAGATGAGGTAGGCACAGCAGGTAGCCCCACTTTACAGAAAAGAAAGTAGGCTCAAGGATTTAGTATGACTTGCATAAAGATAATACTTTATAATAATGGACCCACAACTTGAACCCAGGTATTCGAACTCATCAAGACGGTTCTCTGTTTTTCTGTTAAATATGGTTTTGGTGGTTTAATGATAGAACAATCTATTCCTTCTCTCCTCTGTTCTCACATCCCTCTAATAGGCCTACCCTACCCCAGCTCTCACTCTCTGCCACATTCCACTAGGGGGAGCCCTACATAGGCTATTGGTAGCATTTGACTGGCTGGCATCCATTTTCCTCTTCAGCTAAAGGATCTTTATTTTCCTTTGGGAAACCAGCCTTCTAAATTTCTCAGTTCTTTTGGTCCTTCAGGTGCTGATTCTACCCCCCAGCTCTAGGGCATATAACCAAGGCTGGCCAATCAGGGTGTTCTATCCCAATGGTCACTGTGATTGGATGAGAGATGAGTATTGACACAGATTGGTACAGAGTCAGCCCCAGAACATTTACTGCAACCATTATTAAAAAGTACTCCTAAAACCAAAATAATAATAGTGGAGCTACTTAGCTGGCAGAATCGAAGCCTGCAGTTCTGGCGATTACCTTTGCCACCGCAATGAGGAGGCCTGACTGAGACTGAGGGCAACATGGAGGAACGCTTACCCACAAAATAGATCCAGAGGTGCCTTAAGTCACAGACAGATATTTCATCCTATGAGCCAATAACTTTCCTTTCTATTTAAGCCAGTTTCATTTGGGTTTTGCCACTTGCTACTAAATGTATCCTGAATAATATAGCATTATAAATCAGGATGATTAACTTTTAGATACACAACTTTGAAGCATTTGATTTACAGAGAGCAGAAGTAGAGAGATGAACTTGGAGCCAAGTGAATGGCCATTAATCCAGTTCTGTCACTAGTTAAGCTCTGTTCCCCAGACAAATCAAGTCTATTTGTCCTCTGGCCCATGTGTTCTCAACTTATTTGGTAGGCAGAATTCTATTGTTGATCCCCAGTGACCCTTGCCCTTGTATAATCCCCTCTCCTTTAAGAGGGAATATAACCCGTGAATATGATGCACTAGCACTCCTGTGATTACGTTATATAGCAAAGAACAAGGGTGGTCTCTAGGAGCTAAAAGTAGTCCCTGATTGACAGCTAGCAGGAACACAGGAACCTTAGTACCACAGGAAAATGGGTTCTGCCTATACCTCTGAGCTCAGAAGAGGACACTAAGTTCCTCATGACAATCACAGTCTCAGCTGATCCCTTGGTTTCAATCTGCTGAGACCCTGAGTGAAGAATCAAGTCACCCCATGCCTGGAATTCTGACCTACAGAAACTGTAAGGCAATAAATATGTGTTTCTTAAGACACTAAATTTGTGGGAATTTGATGCACAGCAATGGAAAATTAATATAGTCTATGAATTAGGTGGTTGGATCGAACCATCTCTCCAGTCTTCTGTTCAGCTCTGACCTTGCATGATCAGATGGCAATACCTGTTTGTGCTAAATGTCTGGGGATTCCTACACTACACCTCATTCCCTGATAGCCTACCTCATGTCCATTCATAAATACCTCCAAGGCTAAAGAACAAGAAATCCCTCTCACTCAGCTTGCAAATCTGTTCCATCCAGTGATTTATTTTCGGTACAAAGCCTTGCCCTGTTGATGTATAGTTTTGAAGTTAATACCATCTAGATAAACATGGTTATTGGGCGTGGGGGATGGGAAAGATGAGCTCACATTTGTCCCACAGCTTGCTCCCAGTAAGATGGTCTTCCATTTGGGTGACATCATTTTTTTCCTGAGGTGTGAATAAACACTAATTATTTTCAAGTCAGTGAGCACAGTGGATATGAGAAACAGACTTTGGAGTCAAACAGATTTGGGGCTAAACCTGGCACCACCACATCCCAGGAAGACACACAGTAAGCCTTATCAGGAACATTATACACTTACCACTAACCCCTCCAAGTCTCAGTGTCCTCATTTGGCAAATGGGGATCCAATAATTTATCCAGAACTCATTTATTGAGCACCTTTTCTGAGTCAGACATTGAGTCTATAGCAGTGAATACACCATTGCCCTTGGGAACATATAGTCTCCTTAGGAAGTAACATTTATCCCAATAGGGTCGCTGTAATGATTAAATGAGATAAGCATTTAGCATGAAGCCTGACATGCAGTAAGCCTCAGTCAATGGGAGGCATGCTTAGAGGTGTTATACCTCTGAATAGGAATTATATAATTATTGATTACAGCATTTATTGAACACTTACTTTGGGTCAGACATGTCTCCAACTACTTTCCACATACTAACTCATGTAATCTTTAATCTTCTCAAAAATCTCAATAGGTAGATGCTATGATTGTCATCCCCAATGAGAAAAGAATTAGTATCAAACTGAAATTAAAATCATACAGTTGAGCTCACGGTTCAATGCACTTAACCATGATTTCCTACCACCTCTAATTAGATGTCATTAAAACAAAGTGGATGACACAGGCAGAGAGCTTTTGTTTGTATGTTTATTTTTTGAATGGTGAAACCTTCCCTATACCCCAATTGTATATGCTACTTCTACACCATGAGTATCCCATGCTGACAAATTCTAACCATGCCACCATCACTGATGGGGTTAGACAAAATGATATCACTAGCACTGCTGTTATTTTTTGCCACTTGTTTCATGCTTATAATGTGCCAGAAAGTTTGCTAAGAGCTTCACAAATACTATTTAATTTTAACAGTTAATTTTAAAAACTTCCCCAAAAAGCCATGAGTCACATGTTGTCTCCATTATCATGAATGAAGAAACTGAGGATCAGAGAGGTAGAATGATTTGCTTAAGAACACACAGGTAGGAAGGGCTGAAGTTTGGCTAGAAACCCAGCCCTGTAAGTCAGTTCTTAGTTGATGTTCTCTTTTATGCTTGGCTAGGTTGGGTTGCACTTTTGCAAACTGTGACACAAGACTGCAAGCCTCATCTCCTTGAGTCCATAGTGATATTAAACTGGCATATAAACACATTTTCTCTCTAGGCTCAGGGTTACTGCTTTTGAGAAGGTATGGTTAACTTGTTATTTTATGACAAAAATATCCTTTTGCCACTGTTTATAATTGAATTCTATTGCAGTTAGCTTGAGCTTAGCTGGCTAATCTGTATTTTGTTTCAAACCACCAGATTCTAGATTTTCCATATGTCTCAGTGTCTCCTTGGTGTTACCTCTTGTCTACCTCTTGCCTGGGGCAACCATCGCTGATTATGGAACCCTCTCCCACAACACCCCCAAACTCTTCTTAGCACAGCCCTCTAGGCAGAAACTACCAATCAATTCGATTTGTCACTGGAGATGAAACCTAAGTGTCAGCCCTGCATGTTCTCTCCCTGAGATGGATGAAGTTCCTCTGTAGATATCTGAGATAAAAGCATGCCTGTCTGATGGCAAGATCAAATAAAAAGAATTATCTAATTGTGAATTAAGGATATCTTTAACTTTCTACTCTGAAGGTCAAACACTGCATAACTTTTCTCATCCTCTGTGTTTTATTACAAATATCCACACAGAAAATTGCTTATGGAGCCTGGATCCCTGCTGATCCTGGTGTGAAATACAGTATTTATTAAATCCAGACATAGTTGTAGATATCAAATTCTCTGTCATTGATAGGTGCACACTGCACGCTTTTCTAGGGACAGGTATCCCAAGAAACAAATTAGTGTCTGTTTGATTAAACAATGAGAGGGTAAACAAAGCCATGGTTAATGAATTTAGTCATTGTTCTCTGCTAGGACTTCTGCCTGTATTAGATCTTGCTGATAATAACACTGTTAAATAATCAGACCATGATACAACCAAGCCATATACTTTTCCATGTTAATCATCTTGCAGGGTCACCACACACTCCAGGGGGTTACAACAACTTCAGACAGGCTTTGAACGGGAGTAGTTAATCAAAGTTGCTGTATCAGTTAGCACTCTCTTGCTTATAAATGACAAGAGACTCATATGAAACCAGCTGAAGCAAAAAAAAAAAAAAAGAAAAAGAAAAGAAAGAAAGAAATTTGTTGGATCATGTAACTGAAAAAAACAGATGTAGAACTAGCTTTGGGTTTGGCTCCATGTCATCAGGATTCATCCTGCCTCTCTCAGTTCTTTCTCTGGGTTGGCCAAGTGCTCAGACAGACTTTCTCCACACATAGCTGGCAGACAAATGTTAACTGCTCCCCCCAAATCCCAATCAAAGCCCTAAGACTGTGTCCAATTGGCTGTGATAGGGCTGTATTCCCATTGCTGACTCTCCCTCATGGTCCTCTTGCGCTCCAAATTCAGGGAATCACCTCAACCAGAGGGATTAAGGGAAAAAGGTGGCTCCTCCGAAGAAAACTGGGGTGAAATATGAAGAGATAAATGCTCCAACAAATGTCCACATCACCAACCTATCTCACCCTAATCACACCTGGCCACTAGTCTCTCCTAGGAAAACACACACATAAGTCATTTTAAATTTTAAATAATTTTTAAAACTTTCACCCAAAAAGCACTGGGTAACACTCAGGATATTCACTTTCACCACTAACTGTGTCACTCTTAGCAACCTCTTAGAAGCTGTATCTTCATCTTCAATGTGGAGATAATATTTTTCGTACATCTTTCTCAGGTTTGCTTCAGAATCCCAGAATACTTTATCAGAGAGATTCTTAAATACTGCTGAACCTTACACATTTTACACATGTAGAATTTGCCCAATAATATTTAGCTTAGAAAATTTAGTAATAAAAATATTACATAATTCTCAATCCAGTGTATGATGAAATCAGATTGAGTATTATCTCATTGTCAAGGGAATGAAGGTTCAAAAAGTGGCCTAAGACAGTTTCAAAATTAAAACCCAGAACCTAGGATATCATCTGACACAGAACATGCCCTCAGCAAATGGCTGTTGAGTGAATGAATGAATAACCAATACACCTAGGTTTACCAACAACTAAGCCAATCCGATCTTTTCTCTCTTTTTATTTTTTTCTGCCTACAACAATGAAAAGTTCTAACATATGACGAGCAACCAGAATGTTTTCTGCTTGGTGCATTAACCTGGATTATGAAACAGCCAAACAGTGGAAAATATTCCCCTGGTATCTACGTTACCATTTTTTACCACGTAGAGTGGGGAAGGTAAAGCCTATGAGTGAGAGGAGCCCCCTCCCCTACCTTGTTTTTTACATTCACTCTGTTAAAAAAAAAAAAAAATACCTGTAAGTAGAAATGAACCTGAGATCTGGAAAAGGGCCCAGCAAAAGGGCTCCAGCTCTGGCTGGTTCCCCAAATCCCTGACAGGCCACCCAGGGTAGGCCAAGATATGTCCTGCACTCTCTGTAGATCTCCTCTGAAGGCAGCCAAGGGGTTCCCTGAGCAAGGAAGGGACCCTTCATTTCCCATTGATATTTCACAGACAAGACTAGCTGCAAAGTCCCTTGATCAATGAGTTAGAATCAGACCAAGTTCCTTGTTCCTCTTCCTGTTTTCACAAAATGCAGCTTGTGAGCTGGGAAGAAGCATGGAGGTGTTTTTCCAAGCCATTTTCAAGCACTTGCAGCATGCATTATTTTCAAGTCAGAATAGTTACGCCTGTTCATCACAAGCTCAAACAAGGTGGCATGTGCTCCCAGAGAGCTGCGTTGATATTCCGCTGCTCTCCAGGGCTCTAGTAGAATGAGAACTGCATTTCTCCTCTGCAAACAAATGCCCCTCTAAGTGCTGATCCTATTTGTCTGTGCCTGGAATTCATTGCTCAAACATCTGTCTCCCAGGAAGTTGCCTTCCACCTTAGATAGGATCAGTGTGCGTCCACTGCCTACTAAAGTATCACACAGGCTTCTGCAGAAACACAGGGGAATCTAGACCCCTTTGAGGGTTTCTGTGCTTTTAGAGACTCATGGACACCTTTCCCACACATTAACAGCTATGAAATTTCAGGGCTAACAGATTCAGTTGAGATTGTCTGGCTCTAAGAGGCTCTAAGAGATCTTTGGACTGGTCTAGAGACTTGAGATAAGATATCATTACATTGGTGGATGGAGGAATGTCTGTTTGATGTTTGTTTTTGTTGCTGTTGATATTTTTTACCAGCCGTCACCATCCTCATCCAATTTAAGCTGCATAATCCTCCACGCCTTAGTGAGCCTGCCAAATTTAGGCTACGGCAGACTGAGCAAGGGTCTGATACACTTGGGCATTTCTGCAATCATGCAGCACAAACAGAACCCTTAGAATCGAATAACACTGCAGCTCTTGAACAGTGTTGCATAGTTAAAGGACAGCACTAGGTTTCTAATCTCTCTTCCCAGCTTTGTTTATCTGAATAACTGGGGATGCCTTTCAAAGTATCCATGGGGCACTGAATCAGGGCTAGCGTGACCTTTAAAGGTCAAGTCCTATTTTCAATCGGATGTTTGAATCTCAGCTATTAAGAAAGTTAGTTAAGATGATTAAATCTCGAAAACTAAGCTGGTACTGTAGAGTCTTCCCCAGGTCACTGTATAGTTGTTGCCACTCAAGAATGCCTCTAGGAAAGCATACAGTCCACAGAAAGGAGGAAAGTTGTTTTCTCTTGGACTAGTTCTTGAGAGTGGCAGTGGCTAGCCACATGTGGTTGCTGAGAAACTGAAATACAGCTAGTCTGAACTGATATGTGCTGTAAGTATGAAGTACCCACCATATATTGATAAGTATCGAAAAAGGAGTGTAAAATATCTGTAATACTGTTTATATTAGCTGCATGCTGAAGTGCTGGTATTTTTGATATGTGGAGTTTAACGAAATGTCATAATAAATCTCATCCATTTCATTTTACTCTTTGTAATGTGGCTACTAATGGTTCTAAAGGATTTAGGAAGAGGAAATGGGCACTTTAGATGAAGGACTTCATCATGACCCTGGAGAATGAGTAGAAGGTAAATATTAAACGCTACCTAAGCAATCTCATATTTATTCTAACATTAATATCCAGAACAACTTTACGGTGACATCAACAACTGTATTCTCCTTTGAAATGTCAAGTAACTGGGGCCAATAAAGGTGAGGTGGTATGCTAAAAATCTAGCCATGGGAAATGGTAGAACTGGGAGCATAAACACAGGTCTCGCCGCTGTCAAGCCCATGCTCTTTCTCCTATACCAAACTGCACCTCTCTAAAATGTATTTACTTTACTATAGCCAGTGGGCTGAAGATTTTCAGCTCTGATTCTTCGTCTTCTCTTCTTATCTCCTTTTACCCATCACTCACAGAACTGTGAACAGGATTTAATATTGTTATTTTATTTACTACAACCATTTCTGGTCCCTGCACTCTGCTTGATCTTGTACAAAAATAGTTTGCCTTTTGGGAAAGAGAGTCCTGGGGCTGTGCACCTCCATGCCTGTATCTGTGTTTATGAACCAGGCAGGGTAGAAGGAGATAGCAAGTTGGCTAAGTATGGCTCCAGGGGGAGTGGATTTCTGTCTGAGTTGATAATGGAAAATGGAGAATTTCATCTCCAGGTCAGTGACTGAATCTGGTCCAGATTTTCACTGTCTGCTCTATGTGATTACTTGGTGGATAGAAGTTGGGATTTGGGACCTCCCCTAAAGATGCCTCTAGTCTCCAAATACTCTCCCTCCCTCCTTGTAGCCCAATTCCATGCCACTCTTTTATGCCAACTTTTCTCCACAAACCTCCCCTTATTAATTGGAAATGAAAAGTTAATTCCCACTGACCTTACTTTCTCTCATACCTGAAATGAAAGAATTAAAGGCAAATGATAAAGAAACACAGGATTAAATGTCATCTATATATTCTAACATGGTTACAATTTCATTATTAAATAGTATTAATTTAATAAAATATCTTATGTGATTTTTTTGGAATCTATGGTTTTAATCATATTATGAAAGAGTTTTGTGTTAATGACAGTTATTAGGCTGCTTGATGATGTTGTCCATATATATCTGGCATAAAGTATCATTTTTTAAAGGGTGGGACACAGTGGTGCCAAGGAAAGTTAATTAGATTCAAAATGAGGAAACTTGCATTTAAATTGTACTCCTGCGCTTCCCTGGTGGTGCAGTGGTTGAGAATCCGCCTGCCAATGTAAGGGGCACGGGTTCGAGCCCTGGTCCGGGAAGATCCCACATGCCGTGGAGCAACTAAGCCTGTGCATCCCAACTACTGAGCTCGCGCTCTAGAGCCCGCGTGCCACAACTACTGAAGCCCGCGTGCCTAGAGCCCGTGCTCGGCAACAAGAGAAGCCACCGCAATGAGAAGCCCGCGCACCGCAACGAAGAGTAGCCCCGGCTCGCCACAACTAGAGAAAGCCCGCGCGCAGCAATGAAGACCCAATGCAGCCAAAAATAAATAAATAAAATAAATAAATTTATAAAAAAAATAAATAAATAAAAATAAATTGTACTCCTCTCTATCTAATATGGGATCTTAGGTGGGTGTCTTACATATATAAGCCTCAGTTTCCTTAGATATAACATGTGAGTGATAACTTTGCTCCTTTTTGAGTTGCCATAGATGTCAATAAGTCCATTACCTTGCCTGTCCATGCCATATTTTATACCACTTTATATTTGAGAATAGCAGTCTCTGACATGGGTAATATACATCTTAGAGATGCAAAGATAATCCATTATGAGTTTTGAGAAGAAGATACTAGAATTCTATTTCTATTTTTTATTCTTTGGAGTTTATTTTTCTTATGTATGTACATGATGATGAATGAATTCTGTAAGTATAGACATGTATAACATTTATGAATAAATATATTACATATATATATATGATATTTTTACTGCTAGCGATGCACTATCAAAAGTACTGTCAAGACCCCTGTTTTAAAAGGGCCCTTTAACATTTTTCTAAGTCACGGAAGTTGAAGATGAGGAAGGTGAAGGTAACTGAACTAAATTATAATGCAAGGCCATGCCTTAGGAAATAAATTTTAAAATTAATAATTCACATACATTTCGTGTATGTCCCTTTTTTTACATAATTTTAAATATTGTTAAAGGATAATTATCTGTTTAAAAGAAAACATGTTAGCAGTGTTTTGTGGAGTTTGTAACATATGCAGAAGTAAAAATTTATGAAAACAACAGCACGAAGGCCAGAATAAGGGAAATGGAAGTATGCTATTGCAAAGCTTTTATATAATACGTAACTTGATACAGTATTACTTGAAGATAAACTGTAATAAGTTCAAGATGTATACCATAAACCCTAGAGCAACTAATCACTAAAAAAATGAAAAAGACGATTAACTGGTAAACAAATAGTAGAGGCTAAATAAAATCATAGAAAATGCTTGATTAAAAAAAGAAAAGTAAACAAGAAAAAGTGAACAAAGAACAGATGGTACAAATAGAAAGCAAATAGCATAACATTAGCTATAAAGCTATCCATATCCATAATTAAGTATAAACAATCAAACTCCAAAAAAAAAAAAAGGACATAATAGACTGTATAGCAAATAGCAAGACTGAACTGTATGATGCCTACAAACAATTAACTATAAAGCCAAGATAAGGTTAAAGTAAGAGAATGGGAAGAAAGTATACCATGGTAACACTAAACAGAAGTTTGAAGTATCTATATTAAAAATCAAATAAAGTAGACGTCAAATGAATATTAGCACAGGACAGCAACAGAATCCATATTCTTTCAAGTAAAAATGTAGTGCTAGGTAACATTCTGGGCATCCCAAAAATCTAAATAAACTTAAAGTGATTGAAAATTTACAGAGTACATTCTCTGACAAAAATGAAATTAAACTAGAAAACAGAAATGTTTTCCAAAAAATCCTCAAATATTTGAAATTAAACAACACACATCTGAATAATCCATGAGTCCAAGAAGAAGTCACAGAGGAGGTTAAAAAACATTCTGAATTGAGTGAAGATTAAAAAAAAAGACAAAACTGTAGGATCCAGGTAAACCAGTGCTTAGACTGAAATTTATGGCATTATACACTTATTTTAGAAAAGAAGAAAGGTCTCAAGTCAATGCATAATACATAAAAGCTAAAAAATACATAAAAAAAGACATGAAAACTAGAAAAAGAAGATCAAAGAAAATCTAATGTAAGTAGAAAAAAAAAAGGAAACACTCAGGTTAAGAATGAAGATCAAAGAAATAGAAAGCAAGCAAATAATTGAGAAAATTAATAAAACAAAAATCTGATTTTTTGAAAGGAGCAAAATTTGACAGAACCCTAGCCAGATTTAACAGGAATGTAGAAGGACAGAAATTATCAATATCAGGAATGAAAAAGGGGACATCATTATAGATCTTACAGTCATTAAATGAATAATAAGAGAATATCACATCACAAATAACTTTGTGACAAAAATTTTGACAACTAAGATTAAATGTATTAAGTACTAGAATGACACAAACTACAGGCTCACTGAAGAAGAAATAGATAACTAGAACACTATATCTATTTAAAGTTCTTGAATCCATACTTAGAAACTTTCCCACAAATCAAAGTCCAGGCCCATGTAACTTTAATGATGAATTCAACCAAATATCTAAGCAAGAAATAGTACCAATCCTACGCAAACACTTCAGATAAATATAGAAAGAGATAACACTTACCAATATGTTTTATGAATATAGCCTTACCCTGACATCAAAACCATTAAAACACATTAAAGGAAAAGAAGGATATAGAACAACATCTCTCATGAGCATAGATGAAAAGTTCCTTAATAAAATATTAACAGAATGAATTCAGTGATATTTTAAAAGGATAAGTCTTTATGAGTAGGTGGAATTTTTTTTTCAGGAATAAAAAATTAGTTCAACATTTTCAATATCACAATGTAATTCTGACACTTACTACCCTGAGTTAGCACAGACTTCACAGGTTAAGAGCACAGTGCCTAACAAGATTGCCACGACTTCAGACACATGCCATAAATTGCAGGCTCCCCAGGCTACCTGTACTTTTGACCAACTGGCTGCAAATTCAAGGGTTTGCACTATCCTCTTGGGTTCAATAGTTCATTAGAATGACTCACAGAACTCAGGAAAGTGCTTTTCTAATAATTTCAGTTTTGTTATAAAGGATACAAATCAGGACCAGCCAAAAGAAGTGACTTATAGAATGAAGTCTGGAGGGATGCTGAACATGAAGATTTCATGTTCTCTCTCCATTGAGTCAGGGCATGTCACCCTCCTGTCATACTGATGTGTTAATTAACCAGGAAGCTCAACGAAACTTTGGTGTCCAGAATTTTTATTGGGATTTCGTTAAATAGGCATGATGGATAGAATCACTCGGCATGCTATTGAACTCAATCTCCAGCTCCTGTTCTCTCCCCAGAAGTCAGGCTGACATCAGCTGGCTTAAAACCCCAAGCCTCTTAATACCATAGTGGTCTTTCCATCAAGGCCAGCTTCCACTCTGAAACTATATATCTAGGAACTCCTCATGAATCACCTCATTAGCAAAAATTCAGGTACATTCCCAGGGGCTCACCATGAATAACAGGATGCTTCTATCAACCAGGAAATTACAAAGGTTAGAAGTTCCATTCCAGGAACGAGGTACAAAGATCAGACAAATTCTTTATTGTGTAACAACATTCCAACATCTATCAATGTTATCTATCATCTTAATATACTAACATTCTTGTTAATATACTAATAAGAAAATCCATGCTATCTTGACCAATGTAGAACAAGCATTTGAAAAAATCCAATATTTATTGGTGATTCAAAAAAAAAAACTTTCAGCAAACTAGGAAAGAAATATAAATTTCTTAATCTGAATAATACCAGATAAATGTCCAAAATAGTTTTTATTGTTTCTCTATACACCAGCAATGAACAATCAGAAAGTGAAATTTTAAAAATATATATGTATATATATATATATATATATACACACGTATAATTTATAATGGCATCAAAAAGCATGAGTGCTAAGAGGTAAATTTAACAAAACATGGAAGTGTCTGTACACTGAATATTAGAAAATACTGCTGAAAAAATTTTTTTAAAGATGTGAATAAAGGGAGATACGTATCATGTTCATGAATCAGAAGACAATATTTTTAAGCTGTCAATTCTCCCCACACTAATAAATAGGTTCATATAAATCCCAATAATCATTTTTTGTGGAAATTGCATATAACACAAACAACCTAGAATAAGCAAAACGATTTTGAAAAAAGGTTGAAAGACTTAAACTACTTGTTTGGACGCTTTATAAAAAGCTGCAGTCTTTTTTTTTTTTTTTAACACCTTTATTGGAGTATAATTGCTTTACAATGGTGTGTTAGCTGCTGCTATATAACAAAGTGAATCAGCTATACGTATACATATATCCCCATATCCCCTCCTTCTTGTGTCTCCCTCCTACCCTCCCTATCCCACCCCTCTAGGTGGTCACAAACCACCGAGCTGATCTCCCTGTGCTATGAGGCTGCTTCCCACTAGCTATCTATTTTACGTTTGGTAGTGTATATATGTCCATGCCACTCTCTCACTTTGTCCCAGCTTACCCTTCCCCCTCCCCATATCCTCAAGTCCATTCTCTAGTAGGTCTGTGTCTTTATTCCCGTCTTACCCCTAGGCTCTTCATGACATTTTTTTTTCCTTAGATTCCATATATATGTGTTAGCATACGGTATTTGTTTTTCTCTTTCTGACTTACTTCACTCTGTATGACAGACTCTAGGGACATGGAAGCAACCTAAGTGTCCATCAACAGACGAATGGATAAAGAAGATGTGGCACATATATCCGATGGAATATTACTCAGACATAAAAAGAAACGAAATTGAGTTATTTGTAAAGCTGCAGTCTTAAGACAGGACTGTTTTGGCATACGGATAACATTTAAATCAATGGAACAGAACAGAATATCAGAAATGGATTCAGACATAATTGGTTAATTGATTTTTGACAAAGGAACCAAGGTAATTCAGTGGGGAAAGGTATTATCCTTTCAAACAAATGTTACTGGCACAATTGGATATGTCCATATTAAAAAATGAACCTCAACTCTTACTTCATACCAGTCACAAAAATTAACTCAAAATGAATCATAAATTAAATGTAAGAGCTAAAAAGTAATTCTAGAAGATAAAATAGAAGGAAATCCATGTAACCTTGGGTTAGAGAAAAATTTCATCCATAGGCTATCAAAAAGAGAAACCATAAAGAATTTTCAAATGGGGCTTCATCAACATTAAAATTCTTTGCTCCTAAAAAGACACTGTAATGAAAATGAAACGGCAAATTCTACACTGGGCAAAATATGTGATAAGTATACATCTGATAAAGGACTTGTAACCAGCATATATAAATAACCCATTCAACTCCATTACAGAAAGATGAACAACTAGATTTAAAAAAAGAAAAAAATAATCTGGACACTTCACTAAGAAATAATATACAGATGGCAAAATAAACACAGGAAAGGATAGTCAACATCATTAGTCAGAAGGTAAATACAAATTAAAACCACAATGAGATACTTCTACATGCCCATTTAGCATGACTAAAATTAAGAAAGACAACCGCTAGTTTTGCTCTCACACATTGCTGGTGGGAATGCAAAATAATACAACCACTTTGGAAGACAGTCAACAATTTCGTATAAAGTTAAAATTTAACTCTGCATTTCCATTCCTAGATATTTACCCAACAGAAAGGAAAACATATGTCCATATAAAGACTTGAGCAGGAATGCTAAGTGCTTCATAACAATAGTCAAAACTGGAAAGTTCAACATCCATCAGCTGGTGAATGGATGAACAAATTGTTACATAACCAACAAAGGGATCAGGAACAAACTAATGACACACAACAATATGGACGGATCTCAAAGGCTTTATGCCATATGAAAGAACCCAGATATAAAAGACTACATACTGTGTGATTCCAGATTAGTTTGAAATCAGATCAGTGGTTGCAAGGGGCCAGAAGAAGGGACAAAAGATTGACTACGAAGTGTCACGAGATTTACTGGGGATGAGGAAAATCATCTCGACTGTAGCTGTGGTTGCATGATTGTATACATTTGTCAAAACTCATTAAACTGTACCCTAAGCTTGATGCCTATTATTATACATAAACTATACTCAATAAAGCTGATTTTTTAAAATGAATATGTATATGTTTGTCAGTGAAAAGTCTAGGTGGGGGTACACCTCCTGTTAACAGTGGTTATCTCTGTGGTTCAGGATTAGGTGAGTTTAATTTTTTTCTTCTAGCCAGCATTCATTTACTTATTCATAAATTCAGAATCTATCTATTAATTAGTCCCAGACGTTCTACAAATCACTGGAGATACAATGGTTGGCAAGACAGACATAGTTTCTGCTATCAGGGACTACACATGCAAGCTGAGTGTTTCTTCTTTCTTCTCTGTCTTAATCCTTCTATGATGAAAAGGTTTTATTTTTGTCATACAAGGGAGAAAAATTCCTGGTAACTTCAAGAATTGTAGGGCCTTTTGATTCTCTTTTCATATAGTTCGCTTCTATGATCCTTTACTGTGCTACTTGCATGATCACCAGCATATGCTCAGTGTACAGAATGCATTGTGTAGGTCAACTGCTATCACCATGAAAAAGAAGAAGAAATGAGAATCAGACTGCTTCCGATAACTGTTAGGGAAAACACATCTTCAAATTTTACACAAAATGAGTCAATACTGGCATTTTAAATAGTTATGTTGTTTATACAAGTAAGTATCCTATTTAAGTAACCTATCTGAGTGAAAAAGAGGAGAAAATGTACTGGTCTATCAGGATGGAATATGCCATTATATAAGAGTGTGCATGTTCTAAGGATTTAGTCATTATAAACTTCCTATAAAATCAAAGACTATTTCAGCTGGATAAAACCTTATCAATTGTCTACTACAATACTCAAATTTTACAGACTCATAATGACCTTTAAGAAGGAAATGACCTTTTGAAGACCATGCTGCTAATTATTGGAGAAGTCAGAAATAGGATCCCGGTGTCTCAATGACTCAAAATCCAGATGACACAGATGTCTAGTACTTTGGAACTTGGAATTTCCCAAGTTTTTAAATGATAAGGCATGTGTTCTGCCTTTTTACCACCACCATGGCTAGTTCCCTGACAGACACTATTGATCAATCAGCATTCTGGCTAAACTCTGACACAGCCTCAGAATCCTTCCTAACAGTTCAGTTCTGTCCAGTTATGACCAATAGATCAAGTAAACACTTGAGTTGAAACCCACGTGAAATACACACACACACACACACACACACACACACACACACACACACACACACACACACACAAACACACAGACACACACCCTTTATGGTACATACAGCAACCCAAGAATCTTCCCAAATAGGTCTTTACTTTCCTGTCTGTGTCCTACACTCTTCATCTAGAAAATGCAGATGATAACCTTTGTTCCAGCTTGATTTGAAGATTAGATGAGACAATATACATAAATGGACTTTAGAAGTTCTGACATAAGACAATGGTAAATTTTCTATTTCCTGACCTCCATCTCCCTCTCTCCCACAAAGTTTACATGGCTGTACTGTAATACAAGTTCATTTCTTCTCCTGGAAATCAGCTTGCCTCTTAATTTAGGACTAAGGTACATTGAAAGGGACTTACGTTGATTCCTTTTAATTTTAGGGTTCCCTTTCCATTATATACAGTTTAAAGAAATTAACTACAAGGACCTCCCTGGTTGTCCAGTGGTTAAGACTCCACACTCCCAATGCAGGGGGCCCAGGTTCGATCCCTGGTCAAGGAACTAGATCCCTCGTGCCGCAACTAAGAGCCCACATGCCACAACTAAAGATCCCACAGGCCACAACGAAGATCCCGTGTGATGCAATTAAGATCCAGCACAGCCAAATGAATAAATATTTTTTTAAAAAAGAAATTAACTACAAATAGAAGAGCTGAGTAAGACGGTCCCAGAGAGGATACCAATGGCAAAAATAATGTCAAGTAGTTGGATGGAGAAGTTAGTGATTCAAAATCCTTCTGCCATATTCCCTAATCAATCTGACCAACTGAGCAATGATTTTCTCCAGCCATGAGCTGGAGGAGACAGGGAAACAGTTGCTGCTCTTTAAATTACATGCCAGCATGGATGACAGATTTAGAAATTACTCTTGAACCCTAAACACTGACGTTTGTAGTAAAACCACTGTGAGTAACCCCACAGTCTCTCTTTTGCAAGGGTGATGATGCATCTGAAGAGAATAGTCTCCTGGGGGTTCCATTACACACTCAATGTTATGGCTAGCATTGCACTCCAATGGAGAGGACTAGACACTAAACCCTTCTACAAATGAACAACAGCAGAAAGCACATAGTAGAGAGTTGCAAGAGAAACAATAATACAGGAAAACATGATAAAAAGTGGCAGGTTAGCAGAACAGGTCCAGCTGAGAAGATGCTGTTTGAGCCAAGACCTGAGAAATTAGAAGCCAGCAGCAGAAGAGCTGATAGAAGAACAGTGTAAGAAGAATGCTTCTGGGAATGGGAAGGAACTTGGTCCAAGTAAAAATCCCAGTGTGGCTGAGGGCAGAGAGCCCAGGTGGCCAAGGGAGTAGGCCGGGCAGTGTGGGTTAGAGATGTCCAGGGTTTGAGATGAGACAGGCTATTGCCGAAGCAGGACTTCACACAAGATGGTAGGGGTTTGCGTTGTATTCTTTTACATTATTATGGGCAGCCTTTGTACAGTTTATAAAAGAAACATGGACTCCTTAGCCCTGGAGAGAAAGAACAGGAGAAGTGAGCTGTAAAAAAAAGATGCAAACGTTTGGTTCGTAGTCAAAACTGCAGCGAGAATACAAGCTCCTCATCCAACATCGCTGGTATGGACCCAACAGATCTGCGTGGGCTCCCAATAATCACATGGAAATGTAGACACATAAATAAACATCATTCCCTTTCTCTTAACGAGGTCTGTGCTACCTTGAGCAAAAGGCTTGGCATAGCTCAGAGACGATTAATTGTAGCTGCTCAGAGGACGGGGCATGTTGTGAGTGAATTAATGTGTTTCAAGAGCCCTGCATGTCTGACTTTTCATGTTGTCTAAATTTGTAACCTGTAAGACTGCATTTCCATAAGGTTTGAAATGCAGTGTGTTCTGTGGTGCTCAGAACTCGATCAGGATGAAAAGAGCTTTAGAAAGTAAGATGTTATTATTGTATTTGCCTTCACAAGAGAAAACAGTCAAAGGAAGACAAACAGAGGAGAAAGAAAAAGATTCTATATAGATTAGTACTCCCACACACCCTGCAACCTGGGGGCGAGAAAAAGAAAAGGGAAAGAAAACCAGAAAAACTGGTATAAGAATAAACCTTATCAAAGACTGAACATTACCGTCAGGTCTCTGTGTGCGGAAAGTTTTACCTCTTTGAACCCCAGAGAAGAAAATTATACTCACTAGAGGAAGAAAAAGAGTTATTAACAAATCAGTTATCTGATGCTTAAATAATACACCTGCTAAAATGAACCTTCTAAGTAAACCTACAGCGGAGCTAATTAGTTCAGCATTTGGCAATAACCTCATCTCCCTTCCCTTTAGCTTAAAAAGAAAAAAAAAAAAACCACAGAGATGGGCTCAAACTATTAACATGTAACACAACTGTTTGATAAAACAGGTATTTTAAAGGCATAAACTTGGTAGGTGGGTCTTCAAATCAGACTGCTTTTCAAAAACGTAGTAGGTGAACTCGGAATTTTCATTAAGGATTCTGAGCAAAGCCCTGTTTGAGAAATTGTCAAGCCTGAATTCCAGACTTGGCTCTGCCATTTGCTACTTGTGTGGCACTAAACTAGTCATTTAACCTTCCTGAGCATTAGTTCTGCCATCTCTACGATGGGGATGTCAATACCTATCCAGCCTGTCTCATCAGTGGCTGTAATGTGTCAGCAAATAAACCATCGCAGGTACAAGTATTTTGAAGATGTTCAAGTTCAGCATACATATAATGGCTATTTTATAAGGAAATAAATATAAAAGCAACATAAAATGCTAGACCTGTTTTCCAATATGGCAGCCGCGTGTGGTTATTGAGAGCTTGAAATACAGCCAGTGTTATGAGGAATGGAAATGTTTTTATTTTATATAATTTAAATTTACATTTGAAAGGTCATTCAGTTTAGTTCATGGAACAATTTTAAGGACGTTTGAGAAAGTCAGCTATATTAATTTATTTTTTTAATTGTATAAGTTTTATGAAATCTAAATTTCGATCATGTTTTTCTAGGGAAATCTAGAGTTTGTACTGAGATATGCTTTAAAATATAAAATTCACGCTGGATTTTGAAAATATATAAAAATGGGAAACTATTTCATTAATAATTTTAAATTGATTACATGTCGAAATGAGAATATTTTGGAGATAACGGGTTAAATAAACTATATTATTAAAATTAGGTTTACCTATTTCTTTTTATTCGTTTTTTAAAAAATATCTCTACTATAAAATTCAAAGGACCTAGGTAGCTTGCTTTACATTTCTATTGGGCAGCACCAGGCTAGTGTGTGAAGCAGTTTTTTGTGAGTCAGTTTACAAATGCAAACGTTTCTATGACTCCAAGATGTGCATCAACCCCATTTCCTAAAAGGCATAGACTGGGGAGGATGAAGCTCTTGGCATGAACTCACGCAGCCCCAAGTGTGCAGCTGGGATTCGAACCTGTGACTTGTTTTCTTATAACAAGCCTTTGTTATAAGAAAGCCTTTGTTTTCTTGTAACATCAGATGGAGGCGCCGAGTTCACCACTGGCTGCTTCAAGAGCAGAATATGCTGATAGAGTTTTGGTCTCAGAACCAGCGAGTCTGGGTGCCAAGCCAGCTCTGCCCCCAAATCTCTGTAAGGCCGTCCTGGTGACAGACAGAGTGTGCCTCTCCCTGAGCCTCAGTCTTTTCTCTGTCTGATGAGGGTGCTGCCCTAGGGAAAGAAAAATGTTCTAAAAGTGAGACATGTATCACTGACGGAGGCACAGCTGGTTTTAGGAGATGCAGAGAGATTGCGAGCCTACATGGAAATATTAAATATATTTTGATTACAGTCAAATAGCTATATATTTATTTTTCATATGGAGTATATCTGTAATATGCACGCTTATGTTTTCAAAGCTATTATTGCTTTCCTTCGGAAATAAATTTATTTAACTTTAGAAAGCAGAAAGCTTTGAAGGAAACAAATCCCTGGTAATGGGAGGATGGCAACAACAAAGGTCATGAGGGGATATGCAAATACCTGAAGTTTGAGAAACGGCTTTAGAAGACAAGCAAGATGCCTTTGAACTCAGACATTTTATAGTTACGAGTTATTTGATTCTGAGACACAATAATGCAGTCTCGCTGGGAGACACAGTGGAAACCAGTAAGAGCAGTTGGAGAGATGGGAACTCTGCTCTGTCTCAGCTAGAGGAGGAAGAGGGGTTCCTCCCTGCACAGGACAGATCTGGGAAGCGGTCACACGGGTTCCCCTTGTCTGGGCCCTAAAGGATGGGGAGACGGAGACACATATGATGAAGGAACAGTGGGTATCTGAGGCACGCTTTCCCAGCGCTGACGCCCTGTGGCTTGGAGTCCAGGGAGCCCCAGGTACATCCCAAAGCATATGTTTGTTTGAAAGAAACTAGGGAGCAGGCTCCTGTCTTCTATGTAAATGACATCCAGCATCCCAACTGCTGGCCAATTCAGGTCCCGACACAATGAGTTCCGACTGTGCCCACTGGACACATATTCACAAAGAAATTTAAACGGTAATTGGTGCCTCGGCATCTGCACCCCGCTGCACCCTGCAGCATGTACTTGATGCAATTGTTATACACTTTTCCAGGTCCCGAACATAAATCAATTTTCATGACAGCAGGATACAATGAAAAGAGCCCTGGGCAGGAGGCAGGAGCCTCTGCTTTCCTCTGCTCTCTTACCAATTAGTGAGGTGACCTTTCCCTCAACACACATTTACTGGACACCTGTTATATGTCAGGGTTGTGCTGAGCACTGGGGTAACCATGGTCAAGGGTAGGCCAGGCCTGCTCCCTGGCTGGGTGCCACACTTACTTCCTAGTCCTGGAGGAAGGCAACTGAGTGAACTACTACAGAGTGAGTCACTGTATCCTCTTGCCTTGTTTCCCCTTCTCTGACACTATTGGACTATACTAGGGGATTGGTGAGGTGGGCCTTTCCAATCCATTCATTCATTCAAAAATATTTTGAGTTCTTACTATGTGCCAGGCACTTTTCTAAGCTCTAGAGCTGAACCGTGCAATATGGTAGCTACTGGCCACACGTGGCATTTTTGCACAGAAACGGAACCACCCCAAACTGAACTGTGCTGTAAACATAAAATACACACTGAACTATAGTAGTAAAGTTAATTTTACCTGTTTCTTTGGACTCTTTTCTCTAGTTATTTTTTTTTTCAAAAACTTAGTATGAAAAAAGAATGTAAAATATCTCATTAAGGTTGTTTTCTATTGATTGCATATTGAAATGATAACACGTTGGACATATTCATTCAAATCACATATATTATTAAAATTATATTCACCAGCTTCTTTTTACTTTTTTGGGGTTTTTTGTTTGTTTGGGTTTTTTTTTTGCGGTATGCGGGCCTCTCACTGTTGTGGCCTCTCCCATTGCGGAGCACAGGCTCCAGATGCGCAGGCTCAGCGGCCTGGCTCACGGGCACAGCCGCTCCGCGGCATGTGGGATCTTCCCAGACCCGGGCACGAACCCATGTCCCCCTGCATCGGCAGGTGGACTCTCAACCACTGTGCCACCAGGGAAGTCCCTTTTTACTTTTTTAATGTGACTACTAGAAAATTGAAAATTATAAATGTGGCTAGCATTTCTGGCTCTCATTATCTTTCTATTGGACAGAGGTGTTATAGAGATACATCAATAAAAGACAAAAATCCTCCAAGGATGAAAGTGCATATCACCAGATGAGAAAGAAAAGCACTGAGAATCACAGCCCCACTTATATTGCACTTATACTTGCAATATTCATACTGAATTGCACTTACAAATTCATACTGAATTTAAGCCTTTCGAGGGCAAGAGTAGTGCTTTGCTCATTTGGTTTTGCTGGTCAGTTGAGAAACACTGATTTTATCTTTGGCTGGGCCTTATGTCAACACCATTGCACTGGTGGCTGTGAAGACAGCTGGAAGTCTAGATATTGAGCTCTTTCCTGCTCCGTCACTAACTACCTTTATAGCCTTGACTAAGGCACCCCACCTCTGGGCCGATATCTGTATGATAAGGGGATTAAACACAGGGACTTCTGAAGCCCTTCCCAGGTCTGAATTGTATGAAACTGGAGTGATGATATCTAGGTGCAAACTGTCCCATCAAACGTCAGCCTTGAACTACCTTCTGACTTAGTAGGATTCATTAGGCAACATTTCTACAAACACTTTCTCCTGCCCAGAGGGGTGTTTAGGGGAAATTAGAATGAATGAAGAATCTTCTAAATATATTGTGTCAAACCTTAAAATATGAACCCACAGAGAATGTGGAAGGTACATCCTTCAAGGGAAGGCCTGAGATGCTGTGCTGCCACCAAAGCTGTCTAGAGATCTACTGAAATTCCTTAGGAGACTATAATTAGGGTAATTCCTCAGAGATCACAAGAAGCAAGCAGAAGAGAATTCTTGCTCAGTTCACAAGAGACCAGCTTTGTATATGAACTGTAACCAAAACTGGGCTTTGGCAAACCAGGTGTGAGGTGTGGTAGTGTCAGGAGTCCCAGGAGGGACCTATCCCTGGGGCCCAATGGACAATTCAACCAGCAGCCTCATGGTTATAAAGGGCCCTGGGCTTTTGCCGTAATGCACAAATGAAGTTACACATAAAGTCATCCCTGGGTATGTGTGTGTTGGTAAAGCTCTGACTTTGCCAGTGTGTGTATGTACTGAAAAAGGCCACCATTTTGTTTCAGCACTGTTTGGGCACTTCTCCACTTGGTATATGGCCTTGGCCCCTTGCTAGCTCTCAGAGGTGGTGGTCCTAGAAGGAGGTATTTTTCCATCTCTCCAGGCCCTCAATACTCTACAGTTTCCTTCCAGGTGTGATAAAGAAATTCAAATACAAATACCATTGTAAAAGGAACTCAAGGATGGGCCAGTGTGAATGACGTTCACACTAGGCTACAAAGGAGAGATGGATTAGTGATGAGAATCAAGAAACTTAGGCTACGGTGTGATCTTAACTAATATCTATCTCTGAGGTTTGCTTTAGCCATTTTTAAAATAAGAGTGAGATTAAGTCTAAATTCCCATCTTGTGTTAATATTCCCTCAGTGTATTCAGCCTTTAATACACATGAGAATCACCGGGAGTGAAGTATTTAAATCAGAATCACTTAGGGTTAGGTTAGCATTTCCTCTGGTGGTTCCAAAATTAGGAATCTCTGCTCGAGGTGAATCAACACTGTCTGATGAACTAGTTGGCAAATATTAATAACTAGAAGGTCCTTCTAAGAAGGAGGAACAGTGGATATAGGTCTCAGGGTAGGAGGGTGCCCCATGTATTAAAGGAATAGTAAGCAAATTAACCATGGCAGAGGGATGGCCCAGAGCAGTGCAGTCCAGTAGAAACAGAATGTGAGCCACATATGTGATCTAAAATCTCCTAGTACCCACATTTAGAGAAGTGAAAAGAAACAGGTAGAGTCAAATTTAGGAATCATTTTCTTTAAACTGATCTATCCCAAATAGGTTAACATGTAATCAACATCTGTAACTTACATTATTGTAGTCACATTCAAAATGTAAAAGCAGGTGACATTCATCCTAATGACATTTTATTTAACCCAATATATCGAAAATTTTACCATTTCAACATGCAAGCATAAAGCAATTACGAAGAGGACATTTTTACATTCCTTTTTTCTTTTTTTTCCTATCAAAGTCTTCAGAATCGGTGCCTACTTTACATTGTGGTTTCATCTCAGTTTGAACCAGCCACGTTTTAGTTGTTCTGTAGCCACATGTGGCTAGCAGCCACCAACTTAGACAGCACAGTCTAGGCCTTCTTCCTCAGGTGTGTTCTGTGGTCCACTTCTTGGGCATCGCCTGAGAGCTTGTTAGAAAGGCAGAATTTCAGGCTCCACCCCAGATCTACTGAATCAGAATCTGCTTTCCTCTGGGGATTTATTTATACACAAAAGCTTGAGAAAGTCCTCTCCTTTCCCACAGCCATCAGCAACTCTCACCTGTACTGTCACAACAGCCTCTTAATTCCGTCCCTTAACCCGCCTTGAGGTCTAGCCATTGCCCAATTTGTGGGTCAACTTACTACCAGTTTCCCCTTCCTGCCACAATGAACTGCTCTCAGAGACTCAAGTCAGCATGCCCTCTTACACTTCTCAGCATTTGTACATGATATTTCTTCTAGAAAACTCTCCATCTCTTCCCCTGCTCATAACTGATCCCCACATAAACTTCAGCTTTGATGTCATTTCCTTAGGAAGACTTCCCTAACCCATCGCCCTCACATCCCCTCAATTCTTCTAGCTCCTTGTATTTCTCTATTCCTCTGTTTTTTGAAACACCACCCTGTCCCTCCTGCTAGATGAATGGGAAGCTTCGTGATGACAGGGACCACATCAGTCCCCACCTGAGATGCTCCATCCCTAGCATCCAGCACAGGATCTAGGGCATATAGTAAGTAGTGCGGGTTCAAGAAATTTTTGTTAGGAGGGAGAAAAGAAGGAAGGCAGGAAGGTAGGCTCCCCTTCATGTGAAACAGAAATCATATTTTCTGTTTAGAAAATTCTCATTAGAACACTGAAAGTTTGAGCCAGAGGATGGAAAAGAAAAGAGAACCCACATGGATTAAAAGCTACTGTGACTCCTACTTCACTGACCACAACTGCCCGGAGTTGGACCACGTGGGGTCTGGATGAGTCACTTGACCTCTCCAAGCCTCAGCTCCCCCCCTAGGAAGTAGGGACCATAATGCCCACACCAGGGGGCAGCGGTGAAAAGTCAGTGAAAAGATGCATGTGTGAGGCTTTGTAAACTGTAAAGTGCTGCAGAACAAGAAGGAATTGCGGTTCAGGTCCCCAACGTCGCATCCCCTTCCCTGCTCCTCTCCGGGCACTGAGTTTCATTTTCCACTTGAGTTTAGAAGTCAAATATTAGCTGTGCTAATGGGGTATTGGATCTTTTTATTATGGCCCACCACTCGGTGTGTGCAGCTTTGCCGAGATAATAAAAGATGTTAGATCTGGTTTCGCAGCTGCTTAATGCAGAAATGCTATGGGAACACACCTGGGGTGCGACTTCGAACAGAATCAGTGGTAAAGTCAGCCATGTCCCCAGCAGAGATAAAAGCATTAATATCCTATTTCACCCTCAGCCTGCACTGGCATGATGCTGATTAAAATTATTTCTGCCGTTTGACTTTTTTAGAAAAGAAAATTTGTAGAGGGATTGTGTGTGTGTGTGTGTGTGTGTGTGTGTGTGTGTGTGTGTGTGTGTGTGTGTGTGTGTATGTTAGACAGAGAGAGAGACAGAGAGACAGAGGCTTGAATAGGAGTTGGATTTGCTACCTTTGCTTGAAGTCTGGTTTCAGATCTAGTTTTAGAGGCATACATTTCACAGTCCCATGGCTTGGATGGGACCACAGGGAGGTTTTGTTAAGTGCACTAGGCCTCCCTCTGTGTCACACTCCCCCACATCCTGTCTTCTCGTCCTCAGTACTAGTGTGTGTTCATATGTGTGTCTGTGCAGGCCTGTTGCTTTGCACCTGTCTTATGGGATAAAAAAGAGAAAGCCTCTGCTGCAGAGCTGACGTGTCTCGGGAGACAAGGTGCAGGTGAGGGAGAGCATGCCAGGTCCCTGGGCAGGTGTACATACACAGGTATATCTACGTGAGTGTGGGTGTGGGATCAGTGTCGGGGGGAGGTGGAAGCCACTAAGAGGACTTAATTGTTAAGGAAGCAGTGAATTATATATTAGCTAGAATGAGGCATGTACATGTAAGGTGTAGCTTTACATTAGAATCACAATCTAAGGGTGCAGCGTCCTGCATATGGAAGAATAGAAGTGGCCATTGGGAGGGAGGCTTGTATGAGTATGAGTTTGTGCACAAGACTGATCCCAGGGTGTGTGTGTGTGTGTGTGTGTGTGTGTGTGTGTGTGTGTGTGTAATAGTCCACAGATATTTATTGAGCATCCACTACAAGCCAGTCCATGTGCTTGGGGCCCAATGCAGGACGTGAGGTTATGAAAATAGCAGCTAAGGTCTCTCTCCCTATCAAGCCCACAGTCTATGGCCAGGTTTCTCAACCACGGCACTTCTGACATTTTGAGCCAGATAATTCTTTGTTGGGAGGGGACTGTCCTTTGCATTGTAGGGAATGTAGCAGTATCCATGGCTTAGTACCTACCAGTTGTGACAACCAAGAATATCTCCAGATGTTGCCAAATGTCCCTTGGGAACAAAATCACCATATGTTGACAACCACTGGTCTATGGGGACAGACAGATATTAAACAAACAAAGTTACAAAATTGATTCTATAAGCAACTCCCCGTTGCCAGGGGGGACAGGGAGCTTCCCAGTAGGTAAACTGGGCGGACTGTCGGCGTGAAGGGTTAGGAAAGGCTGCTGGGAGGATGGCTGAATGTGGGGCGGGCATGAAACACGAGTGGGACTCAGCTGGGCAAAGTGAGCAGAAACAGATGCTCCAGAGACAGAACAGTAAGGGAAGAAAGGCCCCAACGGAAGAAGGAGGGAGTACGTCACTCAAAACCAAACCAAATAAGAAAAGGAAGAGAGCCTTGTGGGCGTGGAGTGAGTCGGGGAGGGGAGAGCTTGAGAGATGAGACCAGCTCTTGGGGAGGACGCAAGCTCCTGTCTCCAGGATTTGCAAGCAGGGAGGGGCAGGGGATGTGGGTCAGTAGCACCCTAAGTGGCATTCCTGTCCAGAGAAGCTCTGTGTCTCTGAAATACTCTTCTAATTATAGGAACGAAAGTGTGGATGAATGCTCCATACCCTGCTTCCACCTGAGGCTTCTGCTCAAACATGAGAACTTGGGGCGGTGTGGAGTCTGCCCAGCTCGACTTTGGGATGTTCTCCAGGGAGGAGATGGTTTCAGTCTTATCAAGAGTGAGAATCAGGCTTTTCAGTGGGGAGTGTTTCCACTTACCTTTGAGCTACACCTGGGGTCCCCTCTATTTCTCAGGCCCACCCACAAAACTGCACATATGTTCCTCCATCTACACACACACAAGCACATACACAAATGTACATATACACACACATACACTACACACAACTTGAACTACTTATAATTAACCCATAAATCATAGGCACACAGCATATGAGTGGCCTTTTAAAATACATCAAGCTTGGGCTTCCCTGGTGGCGCAGTGGTTGAGAGTCCGCCTGCCGATGCAGGGGACACAGGTTCGTGCCCCAGTCTGGGAAGATCCCACATGCCGCGGGGCGGCTGTGCCCGTGAGCCATGGCCGCTGAGCCTGCGCGTCCAGAGCCTGTGCTCCGCAATGGGAGAGGCCACAACAGTGAGAGGCCCGCGTAGCACACAAAAAAATAAAATAAAATAAAATACATCAAGGTTTTTTACAATTGATACTCCCAAGGCCCCTTCTTCAACTTTCAAATGACAAAACTGAAGCCCTGAGTAATGACAGAAGTCACCCGCAGCCATGAGAGAGTGGGGATTTCACCCATGTCTGGAGACCCCGACTCCCACTCACACAGCTATGACTCCCTGGGACACCATCTTCGGTCAAGTCAGCCCCATCTTCATAAACTTCCAGCAGCTCTGCAGAGATTTGCTGGGTTCCTGCTACCAGACATCCACCCCAATCCAGGACCCAGACTGTCACCAAACTCGCCAGCCAATTCCCTGCTTAAAATCAGTCAGTGTCCTCTTCCAACAGTGTTCAGGAAAAGGCAGCCTCCTCAAGGGACCATCAGAGTTCCTTTACAGCCTCTCTTCTGCCCATCTCCGCAGCCTCATGTCTGCTCTTCTAAGAACAGCCCCTTTCTCTTGCATCGTGAATCTCCACGTATGCTGTTCCCATCCTTAGGAATTCCCTGGCTCCTTCTCTTCCCACCCTTGGCTTTGAGAACCCCTACTTATCTTTGAAGACTTAGCTCATTTGTCACCTCCTCCGGAGCCTCCCTTGCTCAGCCCCACGACACGTACTCACACCTGTCCTCTCTCCCCAGGCCAAGTTAACTAACTCTCACTGCCTGCCCAATACCCAGTGTTTCCTCCACCAAGCTCAGGGCTCCCTAGCGTGTAAATGTCGGTTTACAATGCTGTTTCTCTCACAAACCTGGGAAGTCCTGCAGGGCAGTGGTTTTATCTCTGCATCCTTGGCCCACAGTAGCTGCTTAAGAGATGCTTTATTAGTCTACTCCTATATGACTCTCTTGAAGTGGCTTCACTATTTCTGGAAGAGTGAACACCCAATAAAACCTTCTAGGTTAGTCACATGTCAAAATCATTAGCTGCCACTCAACAGAGAGAACAGCGTGGGGGGAGGTTGGGCAGAGGGAGAAGGAATGACGTGTGTGTGTGTGTGTGTGTGTGTGTGTGTGTGTGTGTGTGTGTGTGTGTGTGTGTGTGTGTGTGTGTGTGTGTGTGTGTGTGTGTGTGTGTGTGTGTGTGTGTGTGTGTGTGTGTGTGTGTGTGTGTGTGTGTGTAGGGGAAGATAATCATCAACAAGTGGTCAACGGAGGCTTCCCCAGGAAGAGCCTATGGACATTTGTCTCCTTTGCTTCATCCCCACCCACTAGAACTGGAAGGGGTATGATCCAATCCACCAATTCTGCTTTCCAGGGAGAGTGAACCACTGGAGCTGATTCAAGTCCGTGGACTTTCTTCAGGGACCCACAACAGGAAGTCCAGGCACTGACGACTATCTCAGCTCCAAGATCAATCTGGCAGAACGTGCAGTCATGCAGCCACCACAACCTTCTAAATTCTTACTAAGTGCTCCGCTACCAACAGAACTGGCCTCTTTCTCTGTTTCCAACTAATCCATTTTTTCTGTCCTTCCAGTTTGACTTCTCAGAGAAGAAATCTGACGGATTCAGCTCACCCTCCAGGACAAGCTATTTCATGCTTCACTGCCAGCTAACACGTAAAGTCTTCTCATGTCAGGTGACTATTCCTGTTCTGATTAGTATCTGCCCCCAAACAGCAGGGAACTGTAAGTGGGGCACTTTTGTCTAATGGGGCGGTTGGATCTAGCAGACACAATAACCCGTATGTTCCCAGCAGCCCGATTAACCGCATCAGGATAAGGCAGGTTCAGTGGGCTGGAGCATGGAATGCTGGAGCATGGAATGGTCCCAACCACTGGATAGAGCAGATACTGAGGACAAGACCCACACTTGGAAGGACATTCCTTCTAAAGGATAAAACAAAGTAGCCAGAGGCCAGGGTAATATGCAAGGGGCTCAACACAGTGGACTTTGGGTTTATAGTGAGAGGAAGCTGGTGTTGAACAAGCATGTGACATTTGGTGTGTTAATTATAAAACTTCCCATCGTCTGACACTCTCTCAACATCTTGAAAACCTGGATCATGTCCTCCTCATTTTTATTTCTCCAGGCCGGATATAGTATCTAACACAGAATCAATGGTAAAAGGAGTTTATGAAACTGAACTGAATTCCTTAATATCTATTTTAGTTCCACCTTCTCCCCCACCACCTTGTAAGCTCCGTGAAAGCAGGACTGTGCCATCTATTCATTCTGGGATCACCCTATGAACCTAGCACAGGACCTGACCAATAGTACGTGCTCAATAAACACCGGTGCATATGTTTTTTAGAAATCACACTGCATACACTACCAAATGTAAAATAGAAAGCTAGTGGGAAGCAGCTGCATCGCACGGGGAGATCACCTCGGTGCTTTGTGACCACCTAGAGGGGTGGGATAGGGAGCGTGGGAGGGAGACGTAAGAGGGAGGAGATATGGGGATATATGTATACATACAGCTGATTCACTTCGTTATACAGCAGAAACTAACACGACATTGTAAAGCAATTATACTCCAATAAAGATGTTAAAAAAAAAAATCACACTGCAGGCACACGCCTCTCAGTTACTCCTAATACCCACAGACCCCTTCTATATACACAGAAAACATCAGTTCTGAAGTCCTTGCTCAGGTACAAATCCAAGTTCACCACTTAATAGCCATGAGACCTTGGGCAAGTTACTCACTGTACCCGAGTCTCCCTTTTACAATGAGAATAACAATACCTACTTTACAGGGTCGTTGCATGTTTTAAATGAGTTAGTACATGTAAAGGGTTGAGAGCACTAACTGACACATGTAAACACACACTAAATTATATTGTGATTTTTTCCCTCACATACAAACATACTCTACAAATAGCTCCAAATATACGTGCACTAATCCAATAATTATTTTGACCTCCTGCTTTATCAGGAATGGTTTCAAAGCTTTTCTTTGTTCAAAAACTCTCAATTTATAGCTTCCTAACAGAATCAAAATGGCCCATGATGTTGTTCTCACAAGCTGACACAGACCCTCTTGCCTACAAGTATCCATCTAGGTAAAGGACTTTGTGTTTTCTTACGTTTTCACAGCTTCTCCTGGATATTGATTTTCTGTAGTTATTATGAACAGTCTTCCGGAAGCTCCTGCCACGGTCTGCATTTGTATGTGTAGTGGGGGCATTAAACCCAGCCCCTCTGCATCTAGAACACCCTTCGTCCATCCTGACTCTGATGAAATCCCAAATGTTGGCTGCACTGGGCATAGTGATAATGAAGAGGAAGAAGAGAATGATGATGAAATAGAGCATCTCCTGAGTTCTTACTATGTTCCAGGTCCTGGGCTAATGGCTTGACAAGGGGGAATAAGACATGCAGTCTCCTGTGTGGCACTCACAATGTGATGGTGGCTGGTGAGGATTTTGGCAGAGGGCTGTATCACAGGAGGGAACTTTCATTCTCCTGATGGGACAGAGCAGACTTCACAGGAGAGCTGGCACTGATCTAGCCCTTGTGGGGTGAGCCATGCATGTAATCATTCATTCATTCTCTCTTTCATTAAGTCGGCCAACCCATATCAAGTCTCTACTTTGTGTTGGGCATCTGGCTAAGCCCTGGGCTTATAAAGGTGGCCAAACTTGATCCATGCACTCACACACACAGTGTAATGGGGGCGGGGGGCACGAAAATGACTCTTAAGTACAATATTCAACACAACGTTTGTAGTAATGGATGCACATTCAAGATGCAATTGGATCATTCATGAGTGATGGAACCAGCACCTACGTCTGCATGTGGGAGTCAAAGATGTTTTCATAGAGGAAGTAATATTGGAGCTACCTTCATAATAAAAACAAGCCATTTACCAACTACTTTCCTCGTGCCAGGCATTGTGCTCTGTTATATACATTAACCAACTGAATCCCCATAACAACCAGTAACTGTAGGATGTGATGGAAGCCAGTACCCAGTATATCAAGTAGCCAGTATCAGGCCTACTTGATGCCAGAGTCTTGGCTCTTAGCTGCTGCCTGTACAGACTGAGTTTCCCTGAAACCTAGGAAGAGCCAAAGTAGAAGAAATTCCAGGGGGAAGGAACCTGCACATATAAAGGCAGAGAGATGGGGCGGGGGGAGAGCCAGCAGATTTGGGAATCCATCAATCAATGTTGCTGGTGGAGCCAGCACTGGGTGGGGATGAGAGCAGGAGGGGACATGATGCAGGACTTAAGGGGAGGAACAGTTGTGCTACAATTGGGAGTTTGAGTCTTCTGCTGTAGTCTACAAGGCAACAAGAAAGATTCTGAGAAAGAGCAAATATGATCTGATCTGCCCACGGAAAGATGGATGAGGACAGAGGCTAGGGACTTGGAATGCCATCCTGAGGAGTGTTTGCAGTTACTTGAGAATGTATTGGCAAGAGTTAAAAGAAACCCTCTTTTCGCCTTTCTCTCTCTGCCTGTCAATCTAACCCACTGAGATGGAAGCTTGTAAGTTTATCTGATTTCAGGAAATGATATATTCTTGATTTTTTTTCTCTCACTATCTCTATTTTCCCCCTGGACTGCATATCATTGCATGCAGTGGCCTGCAGGGTCTCAGTTTTTGCTGAGAAATGTACTTTTAGGGTTGTTGGGTCTGTAAAACATGAAATTAACCAGTGTCATATCTTTCACGCCCTCCTCCCTGCTCACCCAGGAGCCCAAATTAAATTTCACACTGAACAATCCGAGCAGCTAACATACTCCACAGACACCCAGCACATGGCTTTGATGGCCACAAGGTGAACGCCTTTGTCACCAGGCTCCACAGCAACTCTGCCACCTCCGCTTGGATGGCAAAATTTAGCTGATTTTGGACTTGGTCTCAAGCTGCTGTAAATTCCCCCAGGACCGACAGGATCTGTCCCTGAGTACATGAGTGTTTGCACAGAGGTTTACAGCTTACAAGCAGAGCAGGGGAGATTATACATATCTTGCAGGTTGGGAAACCAAGGCTCTGAGAGGTAACCACGGCCAGGCAGTGAGCTTAGCACATTCTCCACCATGATAGCAGTCTTCTGACGATGTGGCAACTCCCCGCTACACCTGCAGATAAGAGGCTTTTACAGGTAGCAAGGAAAAAGCTAATAAAAGCCTGTCCCTTGGTAATTTATTGCAACTGGAAATTGTCACTTTTTCTTTCAACCTCCTCCTTTTTTTTAGACCCCATCTTCTCTTCCAATTCCATAAGAACCATATCATCGTTATTCCCACAGCCCTTGCAGTATCTTTCTCTTCAACTGTCTCCAGATTCAGTACATTCCTTCTACCCTCACTCTACTGACCTGTACTGTGCATCCATCATGCGTTTCTCCAGAATACCCATCTGCCCAAGTCTTTTTTGTCTTCAGCTTTGGTTAAAATTGCTCATCCACAAAAATGTAGTTCCTTTTCCCCATCATAACTAATCTGCCCCTATGCCACGGTCCCACGCCACTGGTGTTCTCACAATACATCTGTTATAGGCTGCTGTGTCTTTCTCTCTGTAACCATACTGCCCGAGGCCAGGGGCCAGGCCTATCTCATGTTGGATCTTTGTGCAAAGCAACGTTTTGGGTACAACAGTCATCAATGTATGCTTTACTAAATCCAGTTGCATCCACCAAATCAAAAAATTTTCCTGTGCTTTATCTCTCACTGCCTTGCTGGGTGAGTGTATCTAAATTGGTTTAAGAGATTACCCTTGTGATAGACAGTTAATCTCATGAATAAACCAGGAGAATGTATCTGATGGGTGATAATGAATAATATTTCTTCCAGGATTTGTTTACATTTTATGTTGCCTAGCACAGTCAGCTGACAAAACTTTGGAAGCAGGAGAGGGTCCAGGAAGAGAAAAGGAGAGAAGAGTGGTCTTACCAGCAGTGAAGAATGATCACACTAAAAGGCATTTCTGAGTATATCCAGCACCAAATGTAATGTCTCCTGTATTGTTCTCCCCAAAATAAATACTCTTTCAATGGCTGTTTGAACTCCTGCTAAGGTAAGGAGGTTATTATCTTACCAGGCAGTCCCTCTTAGGGTGGAACCTCATTGTGAGACAAACTTTCTTTGTCAAGCTGAAATTTGCATTTCTCCTTCCAGGCAATGGCCCTGGCTCTTCCCTCTGTAACTCCATGGGACAAAACTAGGTGTTCCTTCCATGACACATACTTTAAAATATCTAAAGACAACTCTCATGCCTTCCTCATTTTTTTTTTTAGTTGAAGTATAGTTGATTTACAATATTGTATTAATTTCAGGTGTATAGCAAAGTGATTCAGTTATAAATGTATATGTTTTTATTTTTAATTATAGGTTATTGGAAGATATTCAATCTAATTTCCTGTGCTATACAGTAAATCCTTTTTGTTTATCTATTTTATGTATAGTAGTTTGACAAATATAACATGATATCACTTATATGTGGGATCTAAAAAAACAATACAAAGGAATCTATATACAAAAGAGAAACAGACTCACAGATATAGAAAACAAATCTATGGTTACCAATGGGGAAAGGGGGAGGGGGAGGAATAAATTAGGAGTATGGGATTAACAGATACAAAATACTATGCTTTCCTCGTTTTTCACTTTTTGACAACATCCATTTTGCAGAAGTGAGCACTGAGTTTCAGAGAAGAAAAAGGACTTGCCCAAGATAACAGAAACTTAGCTATAACCACTATCCTGGTGAATTTTCCATTGACCCACGAGGAGTGTGATGGTTAGGTTTGTGTGCCAACTCGGCTAGACCAAGTTATGCGCATAAGCGGGTACTAGGCTAGTACTTAGTTACGCAATAACACCCTAATGTAGGTGTTTCTAGGGAGGTATTTTGTAGATGTAATTAACAGCAATAATTAGTTGATTTCAAGGGAGATTATCCTCTATAATTTGGATGCACCTCGTCCAATCAGTTGAAAGCCTCTGAGAGCAAGACTGAAGTTTTCCTGAGGAAGAAGAAACCCCACCAATGGATTGTAGCTCCTGCCCTAGAATTCCTGGGCTTCTAGCCTGCTCTATAAATACACACACATATGTGTATGTATATTACATATGTGTGCGTGTATGTATGCATGTGTGTGCATGTCCCATTGGCTCTGCTTCTGATATGCTTCTACTTTTCCTCCTCTGCTTGAACCCTGATTGATGCAAGGGGATTTACCCCAAGACTTGACTCTATGGGGGAGGATTTTGGACCCCAAGACAAGACTGGAAGCAGAGATATTTATGGAAAGGAAGCCTCTGAACTCCTTCACCAGATGCCATGGAAGTTGGGGGCTGGCCATGGCCACATTTCTGGGCTGATGACCTCCCTAGATAATAATAGAGCCCCATCCACTCACGAGGGGGTGTAGTAGGGGGAGCCCTGCCGTTGCTGTGCTCTCAGAAGAGGAGCTGACTCTGGCTCCTTCAGAAACAGGCCCTTGGCTCTTCCTTTTGCTGCACCAGGGCTGCATCTGGGAGAAGAAGCAGACCAGGCTGTGTTTCTCCCTGAGGCTAATGAGATATATCAGATGCAGGTGACACTTGGGTTAGCCAAGCACCTGCTCTTCTGAAGCCTGAGGCTTTCTACTAACCTGGGAAAGAATTTGCTGCTGCAGCTCACCCTAGAAAGGTTAGCTAAGAATTCCTTGCAGTGGTTAAGACTTGGAATGCTTTGAAAACTGCCCCAGGACACCACTGAGTGCAGAATTAACCGGGGATGAGGGTGGAGAAGAGGGGGGAAGGTTTCAGCTCCTGGAAGCAGCTTCTTTATGGCTGAGAGGCAGTTGAGTGGAAAAGGTAAGAGCATGCTTTGGGGTTGGGCTGCCTAACACCTAAAGTTGGATTTCTCACTTACTAGTTTGTGACTTCTCTGAGACTCAGTTTCCTCATCTGTCAAACAGTGACAAAAACAGTCCTTCCTGATAGGGTTTCCATAAGGGTTAATCAGCACGTGGAACACGGTAACACATACAAATTCCCTGGCACATAAGTGTTCAATAAATGTTTGCTATTGTTATTGCTATGCTTTTCTTCCTTAAAATATTTGACTGACGTTTCATTTGTTTTCAGTCAGGATTGGAAGCTATTGCCCTTAGCAGACTGGATAGTGATGAAGCCCATAAGCCTTATCATCACGCAAATCAGGGTCTCTCCCTCTTTCTCTGTGACTTGGAGCAAGTGATTTGACTGCTGTCTCAGTTAACAGTTAGCTTGTGTGAATATGGGCATAATAATACCCAGAATGCTGATAAAATATAATGGGTATGAGAATGCGTCAAAGAGTCAGGCTGCCAAGGTTCGAATCCCAGCTCTGTCACTTGATAGCAGTGTAGCGTTAGACAAGTTATTTAATCTCTCTTTGCTGCAGTTTACTCATTTATAAACTGAAGACAACAACAGTACCTATCTCCCAGGGCTCTTATGGTGGTTAAAGGCATTAATATGTATAAAAGGCTTGGAACAGTGCCTAGCACTTAGTAAGAACCTGATAAATGACAACCATTCTCATTGTGCTCTGAGTAAAGATTAAATGAGATGCTTTTAAAACATTTGGTACCTAGCAGATGCACAATAAAATAATAGCGATTGTGGTCGTTGTTATTGCTTATAGTATTAATAATAATAAAGACAAGTATAACGTTACCATCGTCTGACTTCTGGGGACCTGATACACATTCTATTAGGTAAGGCTTGTCTTCAGGCCTTCTCTGTTTTCATCCCTTTTAATTTTCTAGAAGATTAATCTGGCAGAATCTCAGCTCCATGTGACTTCTCTGTTAAAGTAATATCTTCAGTAACTTTTACTTGCAGAATAAAATCCAACCTCTGGACTTCTTTAACCTCCACGATCTCTCCCTTAATGAGCTTTCCAGCTTTACAGTAGCACCCCCTTATCCATAGGGATACGTTTCAAGATCCCCAGTGGGTACCTGAAACCGCAATAGTACAGAACCCTGCATATACCATGTTTATTCCTAAACTCACAGGCAGGTAACGTATACAGCTTGGAAATGTCGCATAATGGGATGATTCACGTCCCAGGATGAGCAGGACTGCACAAAATTTCATCACGTGACTCAGAATGGTGCACAATTTCAAATTTGTGAATTATGTTTGAAATTTTCCATTTAATATTTTGGGAGCGAGGGTAACTGAGACTGAGGGAAAATGAAACCCCAGATACTAATGTATTTCCTTGTCTCACACTGTTTCTTATCTCTTCCCTGTGTTCACTGCACGGCCTGGGTGCCCCGTCAGCACATGGTGAGCGTATGTCTCTTGAGGGACCCCAGACGATGATTAACATTGACATTAACATCCAGTCTGAAATGATGTCAGCCTGGACGATGCAAGGACCACATGACCATAAAAGCAACCAGACACTGGGTGCCTGCTGCGTGCCAGGCACTGTGCTAAGTACTTTACATGTAATCTTTCCTTTCAACTGAATATTCACAATGACCTTGTGAGGCAGGAGTCATTAATTCCCTTTTTGAAATGGGGCGTCTGAGGCTCAGCCAGGTAAAATGACTTGCCGAGGTGCTAGTTAGTTCTTGGCTGAGTCGTTTATAAGCTTCCTTGTCTTACGTTCCTGGTTCCTTACTCATTTTTTAAAACGTCTTATGTCAGTATGACATGAAGAGAAAAGTAGAAATATCGTAAATTCGTGGCTTGATGAATTTTTATGAACGGAATACATCTGTGAACTAAAATCAAGAAAAAGAAAGTAAACAGCATCTCCCAAACCCCTCTGATGCTCCCTTCTGGTACTACTTGTCTGAGAGTAACCACTATTGTGATTCAATGTGTTCAAAGATACATGAATCATGCATTCAATGACATGAGCTATTCTGCCATTTTTGTACTTTATAAAAATGGAATCATTTGTGCCTATATTCATTAGCTCAAGATATATGTGTGAGATTCATCCATAGTGTTGACTACACTTGTAGATCACTCATTCTCATTGCTGTATTTCATACAGAATTACTTGCAAATTCAGTGTTGGATGAGCCTGGCCACGTGCAAAGCTTCAACAGAGAAAAGGCTATGAATCTGGATAAACATCACGGCACTTAACAAACTGGAAAGACAGGATCAGTACTATGCATGTAAACAGAGTGTATGTGTATAAGAAAGTAAAATGAGGCAGGATAAACTGTCTCTTCAAGTTCAATACCAGAATCATGTATTATTTTAAAGACTGTGTCTAATTCAGAGCACACAAGCTTACACACATGGTTAAGAATTTGGAAATATTTTAGGGTTTCTTTAGAAAGAGATAAACCCCAGATAGAGAACAGAGTGAATTGTTTCTGCTTAAGGATCAACCATCCCCAACCCTGTTCTCTCATCTCTGACCTCCATGTTTGGACACTGCCTGTTTCCCTCCAGCTTGAGCTGACCTCCCTGGACATGGTACCAGGGCCTCCCTAAACTTGTAGCCTCTGCCAGGGGCATCCTGCTATGCTACCCTACACCTTGCTTATCCCTTCAACTGTTGGGGGTATTAGTGCAGTTTCCAGTTTTCCAGACAGTGATGCTATACACATCCTAGTTCCCATGGATGCATTTCTGGCCTGATACAGTTCTTTATCTCTGTATTAAATTATACTTGTATGTTGGAGCTCTTAGGTAACCAAGCTGCACGCATGTTTCCCTTCTAACAAGCAGAAAACTGGGCATTCACGGCCATGCAGATATTACTGCTTTATTATCTCTGACAAGTAGTGGTCTTTGGAAGAGGTTGAGGCTGTGGCTAGTTACTGTCACGAGGATCCCCTCAGTGTCAATTACACTAAGCAGAAAGAGCTCTTGGCAGGCAATCTACAACACCTTAAATAGAGTCATGAATTCTCCCCATTCAACAGGTTAATTTAGATGGCTATTTTAGGTGATCTTTCAGGCCAGCTCACTCTGCAGGCCTACCAGGATGTAGTCATATTCAATAATAACAGTGACACCTCACATCTACACAGCATTTTATAATTTAGAAAGCACTTTTTCATGTGTTTCTAAATGTCATGTGCCCACCCACGTATATTTTTATTGCTACCCCATCTGCTGTATTTTACAGACAAGAGAACAGGCCCAGAGGTGCAGATGTTACCTAAGCTTGCAGGGGTGAACCAGGCCCCACTTGGGCTCTGTTGACCTTAAATGACCCTTTAAGACATCCTACCTTTTTGCCTAAGACAAGATATTTATTTGGGTGCCTACAGAATTCTTCTATAGATCAGCAGATGATCTGGTGGTTCAAACCTTAAAGAAAAAAAATATGGGGCTCAAATAGTCTCTCTCGTGCTACACAGAAATGTGGGTCCTCCAAGAACTATTCAACAAACTCTCAGAAGCTATTTGTACACAAGGTTGGTCCTAGGAAGCCCTTTAACAGCAAGTTAAAGGCCAACTCCAAACCTACAAACTGTAGTCCATCAGCGTTAGGCTGGGTTACCTGACCCTCCCTCCCTGATGTCCCCGAGCCTATTCTGGCTTTAGTTCCAGAAACCACACTGCTCAGCTTAAGCTATTATCCTCTTCTGAATCTCAGCAATTGATCCAGCTTCACTCTTGGTTGTGTTCATGTCTCCTTTGGGTTTTGCCACTTGCCTGCCATGCATCCAGGTTTGAGTCTTGCTATGGTTTACCCTCTGCCTGTCCAAAGGTGGGGGAAGATCTGAGGTCCTTTTATGTGAGGATGTACTGGTTCTGCTTACAGACACTCCTCCTGTCTGCACCTGTGGTGAAAAGGGCTGACCTTCTGTTTGGAATGGGAGTAAAAGTCTGCTGCTTAAAGTTTTCTAATGGTCCCCTTCCCATATGATATCTAAAACACAAGATATTCTCTTTGACCAGCAACTGGTTTATCTATATCAGGGATCAGCAAACTTTTTTTGCAAAGGGCTAGATAGTGAATATTTTCAGCTTTGAGGCCAGTGGTGTTTGTGGAAACCACTCAAACCTGCCATTGTAGCATAAAAGCAACCATATACAATATGTAAATAAATGAGTGTGGCTGTATTCCAATAAAACTTAATTTACAAAATAGGCAGTGGGCCTGACTTGACTTGTGGGCCATAGCCTGCTGACCCCTGATCTATAGAACCAATTCTGGCTGTAATCTAGAATCTGCCAAAGATTAGTTATGACATCAGATATTTGACAGCAGAGTTAAATGGCCATGTTAACTTCTCTTCATCTAACTCTCTCACTGGATAGGTAGCATGCCAGGTTGATAATGCCTCAAAACAATTTTTCTACACAGATTTTAAAGGGAAGAAATGCTAAAGGTCAAGACTGTGTAAAGAGAAAGTTAAGATGTTTGTGGCTGCAATGAAGAACCTAACGAAGACTTAATCATGGACTCACAATGGCTTAACCCAAAGGACATTTGTGGTTCATACAGTTAGACCAGAGTCAGTTGATCTCAGAGTTGACTGAGTGGCTCTAAGCTTGTCTTCAAGGATGTAGATCCTTTGCACCTTTCTATCCTGTCCCCCTCACCATGCTGGCTTCTCATTCCTGTGTTGGTCAGCTCACAGTGGCAAGAGAAAGGTGGTATTTCCAAACATCATTTCCTGACACGTCTGTGTCCAAAGCAGGAAGGAGACTGAGCAAACCTCCTCCTTATGTATATTTCTTTATAAGAAATGAACATGTTTCCCAGGAGCCCCCCAAAACACTTTGCCTCACATCAGCAGAATTAGATCACATTCTCATCCATGTCCAATCAACAGCAAAGGGGAATGTGGATGACCATTAATAAACCATGATTCACCCTCTAGGTCCAGGTGCATTTCCCCTCAATGAAAATATTACGTGCAAGAAGCAGGTGTTGAAGGGAGGAGGGGGTGTGGGGATGGTTGAATTCAGATCACAAAGAATGGAGGAAGACCCTAAACTCTCTGTGAAGGTGGCGGCATGCAGGGCCTGCTGGGCTAAGGTGAAGGTGATGTACTGTCTTGAATTCAAGCTCTGTCTGAACCACAATGTTCAGTCACAATAGTTCTCAAACATTCGTGTTCCTGAGAATCAGCAGGGGCCCTTGTTAAAATGTAGTGTCCTGGGTCCCTGTGCTAGGAATTGAGATTAAATAGTGCTGGGAGGGGACAGAGAATATGTTTTTGAACAAGTCCCCGGAGAAATTTTGATGCAGGTGGTCTGCTGCTCACACCGTGACTATCAATCACTACATGATTTTAAAGCCTTGATGAGAGAGATGTATGTACAAGGTAGAAACCGCTGTCATTCTACACTTCTGGTTTATCTTAAAAGCAAAGATGCTGATACATAAATACTGGGGGTACAGAGCTTCCCTTTGTTCTGAGAAAGAAAGAGAATTGAGACTTTTAAATTGCATGAATATCAAGCCAAAATGCCTGTATCCAATGTGTCTCTTACTACACATATAGAGAGGTGGAAGGCTAAACATAAAATCAGGGGGTCTGCATGAACATGGTTTGCAAGCTCCCTGGTATTTTATATAGACAACATGGAACAAGAGCTGTGTCCAGGGAAACCCAGCTCTGACTCCTAATGTTATAAACATGGACAATAGCCTAAACCTTGTAGCCTCACTGTCCACTTATGTGAAATGAGGAAAATATTTTCCCTATATCATATGATAAGGTGATTTTTTAAAAAGAATTAAGAAAGAAATCATGCACGTAAAGCATTTATCACAGTGCTTAGCTACTCTAAATGATCAATAAACACCAGCTCTCATCACCATCTCTGTCTTCATCATATTTGTAGTAGTGGCTATGGGTTTATCTATTTTTACCTATTTTTATAGTTATTAAGGTTGTCTTACTAACTTTCTCCATTTTAGACATGAAGCTGAGTCCCAGCTATGGGAAATAGCTTGCCAAGTCTGCCAAATTAGTTGGCTGAGTTGGGTCTTGCACTCAACTTGATTCTTGATTCACTAATCAAATTCTCCGATAATTCACATACTAAATTCAAAATGAACACGTGACTGACCTAGTTTCCTGGCACAAATGAAGAAAGCACCCCACTGTTTAATTTCAGCTCCCCCCCCCCCGCCTTTCTCCCTTTCTCTCTTTCTCTCTCTCCCCAACCTGTGCCTTGGCTGATATACAGAAGGCTTACTGGAGTAATTAAAAAGGGGAGCCAAGGTGCTCATTGGGACCAGGAGACAAGTCGATGTGGCTCAATCTGCTGGGAATTGACTGCAATCAATTTCTCCGAAGGCCTGTCCAAGGCTGCAGCTGTAAAGCGCTCAGCGAGCTGATCAATGGTGGCCTTGAGTGCAGCGGAGGGAGAGATAAAGTGGTGACGGCAGCCGCGGTGCAGTCTGCAGCCAGCAGGCCAGCCCAAGTCCAAGGTCAGCCTCTGGATCCTCTTCCCCTCTCCCCTCTCCACACAGCTCCCTGGCAGAAGGTCAAAACAAGACAGAGCAGCTAGAAACACATGAGAAACATTCCTGGAATCTCCGAGGGAAAGAAAGAAACTCATTTGCTAAAGATAATAAAAATAATAATAATCTAATATTCATCACCATAACCGTAATGACAGTGGTGGTGATAATGACAGGGCACCTGATTTTATCTTCTGCTCTCTGAACGTGAAAACATATCTCTATATCCAAATGAAAGTCATTTATGGGCTGCTGTTTTGTGGCAAATGGAATTCATCACATTTAATAAAATGTTAATTGTTGTGGAGGAAGGAAGCCTAGTCTTTCTGGTTTTGTACATTTGTTTCTGCATTAAAGAATGTGTCAAGCGCTATGACGGGATAGCACCTAGTGTGCGTTGCATCTTGCACATGGTAGGTGCTAACTTCATTTTTTTAAGTAATGCATAGCACTGTATTGTATGTTGTGAATAAAAATTTAATGAATAAAATATGCCTCTTGCTTTCAAGGAATTCACATTCAAAGCGTAGCATGTAAACAGAGTGTGTTAGTACATTTGGGCTGCTGTATCAAAATACCAGAGACTGGGTGGCTTCCAAACAACAGAAATTTATTTATTTCTCACAGTTCTAGAGACTGGAAGTCTGAGATCAAGGTGCCAGTAAGGTTGGATGAGGGTCCTCTTTCAGATCACAGACTTCTCCTTGTGTCCTCACCTGGTGGAAGGTGCTAGGAAGCTCTATGGAGCCTCTTTTATAAGGGCACTAATTCCCATTCATGGGAGGTCCATCCTCATGATCTAGTCACCTCCCAAAGGTCCCATATTCTAACACCAGCACATTGGGTGTTAGGAGTCCAACATGTGAAACTGAGGGGACACAAACATTCAGACCATAACACAGGGGATTATGGTGATAAAAATATGAACCAAGGGGTTAAGGAGCCAAAGGAAAGATGGGTTAACTCTGGTGGGACCAGGGAGCAAAAGGGATTGGGGGTAATTTGAGCTCCAATTTGAAAATTAGATACAATTTCTCCCGGTAGAAAAAGCCACTCACGACAGAGAGAAAAGCACAAACTCAGGAGCGTGTACATCAAGTTGGCTGGTTGCAAGCAGTATGCCTATCAGGTGCTTGAATGAAAAATGACAAAAAAAGCTGGAAGGGTGAGCTGGAGCTTGGAGAGAAGGGACCTCATTCCATGCAAAGGAATTTACACATTATCCTTTTCCATCCCTTGGCCAATGGGAACCACAAAAGATTCTTAATAAGAGGATGTTAGATTCTCATCTGGAAATTGTATCATAATAAATAGAAAAGAAGAAACAGAAGTGAAAGAATTATGCAGAACAGATGAAAAGACAGAGGCTCAAACAGGTGAAGTAAATTGCTCAGGTCAGCAGGCGAGGATAGATCTCATACCCAAGTATTTGAACTCAAATTCCAGTACACTTTCCAGTACTTCATACCAGGGTGGCAGGTAAGAGAACTGATTTTAGAATTATATAGATGTGGTTTAAATCCTAACTCTGCCACTTTGGGGCTAAGTGAACTTGAACAGGTCAATTTACCTCCTTGAGGTTTAATTTCTTCATTTATAGAATGGGGATAAAACACCTGCCTATTGGGATAACAATGAGAACTGAATGTAATAATATATATAAGGATTTCTGCAGAGTCCTAGCTTATTGTAAGATTCTGATAAATGTTAGATGTCATTGTTATTAATATTAAATTCAAATACCCTCCCCATGTTTCCTTTCGGAATCTTACTTCCACTTCTTTTGACATCTCTTTGAATACTTTAGTACCTTGGATTAATTTTTAGGCACGATGATGGACTATCTGAAAAGCTATTTTGGTTTGGAGGGACTTGCCCTCACCTTTTTGAACACACCACCCAGCTGAATATCATATATCATATGAAGAATGGTTAAGGGAGATGAGAAAATTTGGAAGGACACGCAAACCATCTTCATGTATTTCAAAAGTTGTCAGCTTTAAAATGGAGAAGACTTATTCTTGTTTGGCTTCAAAGGTAAAAAGTTTTACCAGTAGAAAGAAGTTTGTTTTGTTTTGATGAAGAAAATTCTAATGACTGGGGCTGTTTGCCAATCAAGTGTCCTAAATAGTATAGTAGCAAGTTCCCCATCAGTGAAAGGATTTGATTTGAGATTAATGGCTGCAAAAGGTGTTTTAACTGGAGACTCAGTTAAGTGATCTCTGAAGCCCTTTCATTGAAACCAGGAAGTCATCCATTCAATGTAAATAAAGTAAGCCACTTATAAATGTGCTGGAGTTTCTCAATGAGATATTTAATATAGTAGGGTATGCATACTAAGAGCCAGGAGCTAAATCCAGCCTGTAGAGGTGTGTTTATGTTTTTCAGCAAAATGGCCGATCATATTCTCTCTAGCTCACCATAGTCTGTCTACACCATTCCCTGTTGCCTTCCCTGTAAATTTTACCCCTACACTTCAACTGCGTGATGCTGTATGGAAAGAGCCCTAGACCAAAAGTCAGGAGACTCAGTTCTGCTCCTGGATCTGGCTAGTGATTTGCTCTGTTCCATTTGGCCAACAACTTCCCCTGTCTCACTCTCAGCATCGTATCTGTGAGATAAGGGTGCTGGACTCAATATCTAAGGGCTTCTCCTGCACTAGCATTCTGAGATCTATTATCACGAGCAGAGAAACTCACTCGAATGAACTTCTTTAGAAAAGCAACATCATTGTCTGAACCCCCTGGGGAGGGGTAGATGTGTGTTGTCTTTTCTAAGGAATGCAATTTGTAATCATTAATAAAAACTGATGAACCTGCCATCAGCCTTCTTCTCATTAAAATGAGGCAAAAATATCCAAATATTGCCAATGTGTTCTCTGTTGAGAAAAACACTTTGTAGGGTTTGTCCTCCAAATAGCTAACCACCCCCTCTCCTTTTTTAACTGAACTGATTAACCAACCAAAGGTTGATTTGTTGGCTGTTTTTGCTGTTATTCTCCGACAGAGACTGACTGTTAAACATATGAAGGAGGTGACAAGGAAAGAGGAGAATCTCACAGACCAACAAAATGAAAACCACGATGCTTGTAAATGTGCAGAACGGTCATCCTGAAGTTTATGTGTGAGGTTCTTTCACTCCGAAAAGCAACTCAACTGTGTGACTAGAGTCCATTTACTGATTGTCTGACATTGGGTGCTTCTCCTGCTCCCATTACGGCAAAGTCACTCTTATCTGTTGAGATCAGGATCCGTAATTGTAGGTTAATGGAAAATCAGTGAAAGGAAAAGAGTGCTGGAGTATCAAAGAGCAGTCTACTAGCTAGGGGGGTCTAACGCACAGTGAGCATTAGGCAAATTCTCAAAGGAAATGGAAAGCATCAGTTAATCCAGAGAATCGATTAGTTCAGAAGTCAAGGATGATCATATTAAAACAATTAGAAAATACAGAAAAGCAAAAAGAAAGATACTTGTCCAAATCCACTCAGAGACAGTTAGCATTTTTTTTTAACATCTTTATTGGAGTATAATTGCTTTACAATGGTGTGTCTCTTATAGACAGCATATATATAGGTTCTTGTTTTTGTATCCATTCAGCCAGTCTACCATGTGCTCTAGTCTCCTGTCTAAGGACCAGCTTCTTCAGATTAACCATAGTTCATCATGGCTATGTCAAAACCATTGTTTTAACCCTGGAGATAATTGGTTCCTACAGCTCCAGTGCCTGGAGTTAACTGAGTCTGTTCTGTAGCTAGTGATTTCAAATTCCAGAGAGATGAGGAGTCTATAGTCTCAGTGGGTCAGTGGTGCTTCTCTGGGCCAATCAGTTGTAACCAACAAGTTGGGGTTATATAGTACATGGAGAAGCCTCTTCTCTGCTTTGGGGCTATAAATGGCTGGGGCTGAGGAGGCAATTGGCATGTCTGTTACAAATTTAAATTTTGTGTTTAAAATTTTAATTTTGTATTGAAACATTCATGTGAATGTCCAAGTCCATTGGATAGTAAGTGAAACGGAAAACCAGGTCTTCTTGCTCCAAATATACACAGTTATTTTGTGCAGGGATGCATTCAGGGTATCCTGTCCTGGTTCCACAAAATAGAATTCCCTTTTCTAAAGTCCCTTCTGTTTCACAGACTGGGAATCTAGCTACCATCCATTTATGGGACTTTCAGCCGAGAGAAGGTCTCTTGCCTCCTACTGCTGAAGAAATTGCATTATTGGATTTTTAAATAAACCATTGGCCAGAATATCTAAGAGCCTTTCTTTTAGACCTTGACAGGTTTATTTTTTTTAAAATTAAAAACCCTGGCCTGGGGCAAAATGAAAATATCTTCAGATTTGCAATCAGTCCTTGTGTTTCATATCTGAAATGCACATTAGAAATGGGAGTTTGATGTGACCCGATCTCAGGACTCTATTCAGCAGGTGGCTGACATCTTTGAATTTAGGTCTTCTTGATGGGAACTGCTCTTGGTCATTACCAGGGGGCAAGAGAGACACCCAATTATTCCAGCCTGTGAGGGTCATTCTTCTCCTTCTTTCCTACAGTCTGACAGCAATCAATCAAAATACCCTATGTGATTAAGAAAACAAAGGGCACACGAAAGATCCGTAACTGTGTATCAGACCTTCTTGCCTCTAACTGATCCAAATCAGAAGAGATTATGAACGTGCACACACACTCCTATCAATATGGGCAAGAGGACTAAGAGATGTCAACGCCAAGGCAGCATCTTCAGAAAATGTATGAGTTAGGGGTCCAGTTTATATTTTCAAACACAATAAATTGTCAGAAAAAGGTTTTTGGCCCCCATTAAAACAGCAGGTACATATGATGAGAGTATGTTGGAATTTTTCACGAAAATGTTTACATTTCACACACGTACCTCATAAGCTGTCAAGAAGGCGATGCCTCGGGGCTTGAGCTAACAAATGCTTATCTTCCACTGTAAGAGGGTAAATAAAACCAAATTCACGTATACTTTATTTACTTGTTTAGTAATACCCCCATGGTTCCAAAGGGTTTAACACAAAATTCTGAACAGTATTTTTTTAAAATTTCCCTGGTAGAAATTTAGTTTTTACATGTAAGCTTAAGTGAGAATGTTAAAGCAGGGTAGAGATTGTGGAGGATCTTTTCCATACACACTCTCATTCCACATTTCACTACTCTACATGTCGGAGAAGTGAGACTCAGAGTGAAGCAAATGACCTGAATCCCCACAATTAGTAAAAAACAGGTAACACTGACACTCTAGTCCTCTGACTCCATATCAAGCCCTCTTTTTATTATCTATGCTACCTATGATTGGAGTCACTCCAACTCAATACAAATCAAGGGTCTGTTTAGGGCCAGCCCCTGGGTTGGAACTGGGCTCAAACAGATAAATGAAACACGGTTCTGACTGTCCAAGAGGTCATGGTCTAGTGAAGAAACAAACAGAGAAATACTCATGACCTCCCTGGAGCAATAGCTATGGGAGAAGTGGAAAGAGTTATCAGAGAATTACTTTCCTGAAAGGTGCTTGTCTCCAGCAAGTTTTTTTTCCAGGTAATTTCTTTCAAATTTTCAAGAAACAGATAATTCTTATACTTTATAAACTACTCCAAGAGCAGAAGATAAGCTGAACAACTATTTCACTCATGGCATGAAACAGCAAAACTTGCCAAAAACAGGATTCACAGATCTGAAGAGAAACCTATTTCAGAGGCCATGCTTCTACCGTATGACCAGCCCCAACCTAGGCACTACTGCATGGACCAGGTGTGAACCTCTGATCTGATATCAGCTCGTCTGTTAGCTGGTCAGTAGCTAATCAGAGTGTCTCTGGTGGCCTGTTGGACATAAAGTCAGAGAGAAGATCGTGGGTCCATGTTGGATGTTGGCACTTAGAGGACAAGCATACATTTAGCTGCATGTACCAGCAGAGAAAGTTTTCTAAGAAAGAGAGGGTAGATAGTACAGCCTCAAGGAGATAGGAGATAGTACAGCCTCAAGAAGTAGAGGGAAGCAAAATATCATGTAGCTCCAAAGAGATAGAGAGAGTGACTCTGGGTTTCTAGTAAGCTCCCTAGCTCCAGTTCCCATGAGACAGGGCTGTATCAGGCTCCTGTTTCCAAAGTGTTGGCTGTTCGTGTCCATCAGTAACAGCCTCTTCACAATCCCCACCAAGACACAGTAACTTCTCTTATGCTGTATTGGACAGGTTTTTATTCTTTGCAATAAAGATAGCTTTGCTAGAATAATAATGGCTTAAAACGAAAGGACAAGTAATCATTATTTGCAAAAGATATATGTTGATATAAAGAACATTCAAGAGAATCAGCTAAAAAACTATTAAAGTTAATAAGAAAGCTTAGCAGAGACTCGTTACAGAGTAAATACACCAAAATAATAGTGTTCTTCTTTCCTGGCAATAACGAGTTGGGAAATAAGATTTTAAAATATCTTATTCACAATAACAACAGAAAACATAAAAAGCCTATGGACAGCTTTAACAAGAAATATGTAAGAAAACCACAAAACTTTACTGTGAGATGCAAAAAATACTTGATGAAGGTAGAAAGATTTTCTGGGCCGAAGACTTAATAACGTAATGACATCAGCTTTTCCTAAATTAACTTATAGGTTTATCATATTTTCCAATCAAAATCCTGACAAGATTTTTGAAAACTTGACAAGATGATTTTGAAATTCATCTACAATAATGATAGTAAAAGTAGCTAAGTCATTTTTGAAAAATAAGAATTACTGGAGGACTTCTCTGGTGGTGCAGTGGTTAAGAACCCGCCTGCCAATGCAGGGGGACATGGGTTTGGTCCCTGGTCCAGGAAGATCCCACATGCCACGGAGCAACTAGGCCCGTGTACCACAACTACTGAGCCTGCGCTCTAGAGCCCGCAAGCCACAACTACTGAGCCCATGTGCCACAACTACTGAAGCCTGCATGCCTAGAAGCCGTGCTCTGCAACAAGAGAAACCATGGCAATGAGAAGCCCGTGCACCACAAAGAAGAGTAGCCCCTGCTCGCGGCAACTAGAGAAAGCCCGCGCTCAGCAACAAAGACCCAACACAGCCAAAAATAAATAAATAAATAAATAAAATTTAAAAAAAAAAACAAAGAATTACTGGAAAGATTTACCCTTTCATACAGCAAAAAATCATAAAAACATTATGTTTTTGGTGTAATAATAGACATGTCAATGGACAAAACAGGTATTGGAAAATAAGAGTGGGCTTTACACTCACACATACACAGAAATTGAACATATCATTGAAATGGTATCACATATTTGTGAGGAAAATATTATTTTTAATACATGGTCATGAGCCCCTTTTACAATGGGTTAAAAGTCTTGGAATGCAGGGAAGCATTCACCAGCACTGTCTACTTTAATGAATTACAGAATTATAAAACAATTAAACTGAATGCTTAAAAATTTTTTAAACAAAAATATAAGTAGTAGTGACAATTGCTCAAATTGAGGGACAAGGAGAAAGAGGTTATTTTTATTTAAAAAAGGAAGAAATTACTCACAAAAAGAAAAACTAGATGTTGCTATATAAAAATGTAAAATAATCTAAACTTAAACATCACAGACAAAATTGAAATACTAGAGAGAAAAACTGGAAAAATTCAAAACTAAAGTAACACAATAGGAGTTATCCTTAATACATGATACAAAATATTCAGATGCCAATTGGTAACTGGCCATAAAATGTCAGGAAGAGGCAATTCATAAAAGAGAAAATGAACATGCTAACTGAAATAAACATACGTTTTAAAAAGGTAACCTCACTAGCAATTAAATAAATGCAAATTAAAACAATGAGCTATTATCCTCACCTCTAAAGTTAGCAAAACTGGGAAACAAAATTCTCTTCCAAACAAGGGACCTGTGAGATAAGCACTCTTCTCTGCTGCTGGGAATATAAATTTGTATGTCTTTTGAGAAAGCAATTTACCTATTGTATTTAGAGCTAAATATATTCAAATACTTTAAAGCAGTACTCCCATTTATAAGATCCAAAGAAACTAATATGAAACGCAGACACGAAAACACAAAAAAATATGAATAACAGAGATTTGTGTGTGTGCACATATGTTAACAGTAGCATAATTAGAAGCAAAAATATACTCAAAAAGAGAGGATTGATTGATTAAAGTTGTGGTACATCCATGTGATGGAAATTAATGTAGTCATTTTAAATTAAAAATCCTCCCCAAGCCTCATTTACAATGTCTCTATAGCTACCATATTTTCAAAAATAGGAATACCCTTCCATATAAGTTATGATCACATATACCAAAAACACTTTGAACACTAAACCACTGTCAGTAATTTTGTCTGGAAGACAGATTTACGAAAGATTTTCAGAATTTTAAAACTTCTTTCTACACTTAAAAAACAAAACATATATACATATATATATATACACACACACACACAATACATGTAAAGGAAAACATATTGCTTTTACAGTCAGGACTGAGAAAGGGAGAGAAAAACCAGAAAAATCATCTCACTGTAAGTGCTTTGATAAAGGTCATTGCTTTGCAGGTCCCCAAATCTGTCTTGGGGCGTCAAGGAGGAAACATATCAATTGGGGTTTATAGAAATAGGCTCTGGCAGATGAGCATTCTGGGCAGGGCCAACTTCCCTAAGAGGAATACAAATTTAGAGTTAAACGCTACTGTGAGAGTCGCAACGGTGGAATAATCTGTTTGGGGAGAAAAGTATTAAAAGAAGCTGTAAGGGAGAAATGAGTCATTCAGCAGTAAACCATGAGATTTGGGGTATGGGAAAACAAGGCAAACAAACAAAAAAACAAACATAACTCAGAGGAAATAATATTGAGATCCCAGCAGAGCTCTCCTCCTTCTAACTTGTCCACTCATGTAATCTGTTCCACGTATTAATATACATTAATTATTATTAATGACTACATTAATATACATTCACGCATCTGACCCTTTATCCAATTCTGCTGTATTTCACATTCTCCATGAGCCATTCCAGCAGGGATAGAAAGAGAAGCATGACCTGTTCACCTCTGTTAAACTATGGGGCTATTGGTTTTCTAAGCAGGGTATCCAACTACTTAAATTTAGGGTGAAAATGCTGCTGCGATTTCAAAATGCTTGGCTTGTGCCTGTTTTGAAAGCTTCCCGCTTGAGAAGGGCAGGCGATTCTACACAGAATACATAGCAACTGGGTATATATATACTGAGCCTCTTCCTATGGAAGGCGTTGTACTAATTTGATGCAAGATACAGAAATGGATGGATAACAAAGGATCCCCACTTCAATAAATTTATAATCTAAACTACTGGGTCCTTAACTTGGCTGCCCTTGTAATTGCCCAGGGAGATTTAAAAAACACTGATGCTCAGATCACATACCCAGAGATTCTAATTTAATTGGTCCTGGGTGCAGTCTGGGCATTCACAGTTTTAAAAGCTCTCCAAGTGCTTCTAATGGGCAGGCACGTTTGGAAGCTACTATGTAAAGGGAGTAGAAGGCAAAATGCCTAATCATTAAACAGTTCTGATCGTATCACTTTTCTACATCAAATCCTTAATGGCTCCCCTATCGTACATGGAAACAAGTCCAAACTCCTAGCTGGCATTCAAGGCCCTATGTAATCTAGCACCTAACGAACGTTAATCCCCTGGGTGTCCCCAACAGAGGTCAATCGCCTGAGCATTCCTTTAGTCTGTTGACTCTCTCCAGAAACAAGAAAAAAGCAAAACTCTGCCAACTCTAATTGACTGCTATTGGCTACCTGGAGAAATATGTTTAGAAAGATTCTGAGACCATTACAGTTCTCAACAGGAAAAAGTAGCATGATCTATTAGTAATGTCTGCCATGAGCAGGAAATGGAAAGGGGCAGTTCCAGTGCTGGACATCTGCCATGCTGGTATCATTCCTTTGCTCCCCCTGTGCCCTTGGTCCAGATGTCCTCTAGACCCTCCTTCAAAGCAAAACACAAGGGTCTCTCCTCTCTAAAGCCCTCCTGTTGTCCTCCAAATTCTCCCTACCTTGTCTCATGGAGTTTATCAAGCCTTCCTCTTGAATCCCTATTCAGCACTATGTTGTCGTTTTTACTACAGAAATCAATATCAGCTTTTGTGTACATGTCTCAAATACTATATAACTCTGATTCTCAAACTTCAGCTTGCGTTAGAACCACGTGGGAGTTTTGTTAAAACACAAATCCAGAATTTCTGATTCAGGAGATCTGGGGTACAGCTTGCAAATTTGTATATCTAACAAGTTCCCAGGTGACGCTGATGGCTGCTGGTTTGGGTACCACATCTGAGACCCACTGCTTCATTACATTATAATCTCATAGAAGGCTTCCTCTTTATCTGGGCATTCCTTTTAGCAATAGCCTGAACACAGTAGGTGCTTATTTTTCATTGAGTTAAACCACAGCAATCCAAGACAGATATGGTAAGTGAGAAATAATTGATACAGACACATACTGTAACAGGTCATATTGGTTTGGAAGGATAAAAAAATTCTTAGATGATAGATTATGTTTCAGACAGGAGGAGAGAAATAAGGATGATTCCTGGGTCAGCATCTGAAGCTGGGTCGCAGAGGTGAGGGCACATTGTAGAAAGGTGCCAGGCTGGTAACCTAGAGACACACTTATCACCTCCACTGCTCTCAAGCAAGCAGGCCCTAAACCGACTGTGGATTTCACAAGGAGGAAGAGAGCCGGCAAGTGTAATCAAGGGTGAGAGGAAGCAAATGGGTAGCCAAGAGAAGAAGCAACAGAGGGAGACCCCAGGAGGATTCTCATCTTGCATCTCTGAAAATATGACTCCATTTGCTTTACTGAAAGCCACCTCGAGGCTGGTGGAGGGGAGGTGGGGCAGCTGATAGAAGACAAATGAGGTGGCTCACTGGGAAAACTTCCCCAGCTCTCACTGTCTGGGATTTAAAAGCCATTTCAGCAATTGTTCAGAGCTGTCAAAAGTCTCTGTCAGATCAATAGGTTACTGTGGAATTTGCTCAGACTATTGGCCAATCAAAATGTAAATTCCAGATAAATTTAATATATAAACCAACTTGTCTTCCTTGAGCCATTTTGAAAGTCATGAAAAGTAATTTGACTTTTCCTTCTGACTGTCATACAGGAGACATATTTCTGCCGGTGTCAAGCATTTATTTGGCCTTGAGACGCATTGTGGGCCCACTGGTGGCAAGGGAAGTGTAGGGTGTATGGGTTTATGTGCTTTTATGGTATTGTTATCCATAGGCTTCAGAGGGAGCTGGCAGGTTCAATTATTTCGGTGCCCTTTATGGGAAAAATTAATATGAACATGTTAAGAGGGTGTTAGATTTGTTTGTGGGATATGTGATTAATAAGTCATGAGCTCCCTATTTATGTCTCTCATGCGCAGCCTCATTTTCTAGAACATGCAATGTGTGTCTGGATGCATGATTATATGAATGCATGTTGCAACCTCTCTTTTCCAAAAAGAGCCATAAATTTTACATTGAAAGAAAAGATTTATAACCCAGCCAGGATGGCTCCAGGCCCCATGGGGAAGTATGCTTTTAGAGACATGCCCTAATTTTGCACATTGAAAAAAGTCATAATGAGAAAATCATGTAAGCAAGAGGTACAACGCTTTAAACTCAGGAATGTCTCAAGTGGAGATTTTGTACTGAATCATTCTTCCTGTGGTCATTATATTTCAGATGCCTAACTTCCGTGCAACCTTAGTTTATAAGACGCTTTCACATCTGTTATGCCATTGGACCCTCACAACTACCCAGTGAAGTAGGTAGGCTGGCCCTCATTTCACAGGTGAAGAAATGAAGTCCCAGTCAAGGGAAGTGGCTTGACCAAAGCCATAGAGTAAGGGAAGACCCAAAACGTGAACCCAGGTGTGCAGAATATTCTCCATCGTACCCTCAGATATTCTTTCTACCCTCTTTAACCCTGCTCTGTTCTTTTATGCAATGCATTATCTAGGCTCTTGTATTAATTTTCTGTGGCTGCTATAACCACATAAATTACCACATACTTTGTAGCTAAAGTCAACAAAAAATTATTCTCTTACAGTTCTGGAGGATAGAATTCTGAAATGGGTCCCTCTGGGCTAAAATCAAGGTGTCGGCAGGGCTCTTTTCATCCTGGGGGCTCTAGGGGAGAATATTTCCTTGCTTCTTCCAGTTTTTATCAGCATTTCTTGGCTCCCTTCAAAGCCTTAAATTTAAGAAGAGTCTTTCTCATGCTACCATCTCTCTAGTTTTCTTCCTCTGCTTTCTACTTCCATTTCTATGGAAGCTTCTGATTACACTGGGCTCACCCAGATAATAAGACAGGGATAATCTCCTTACCTTAAGGTTAGCTGATTAGCGACTTAATTCCACCTACAAACTTTGCCATGCAACCTAACATATTCACACATTTGGGGACTGGGACATAGACATTTTTAAGGAGCATTATTCTGCCTGCCACAACTCTCTTGCTTTTTAGCTTCTAATGGGTTCTCCCAGCGGAGGAACCTGGCAGGGGATTAGAAATGGAAGAGACGGAAGTCCAGGTATTTATTCCCCTTGTTCTGTCCTTATTGGGCTGTACTTCTGCAGAGGCCACATCATTCTGTTAAAGCCAGAGCTCTGTAGGTGGCCCTTTCCTATAGCTGAGACTTTATCTGGGTCCCATACCACTTCCTGCCCTTGTTTCTTCAGGGCTGGGATGGTAACAGCTCCGCTTTGTTGTTAGGCCCAGCCTGCTTTACCACCTTGGGTGGTACCCTTAACCCTCCCCATAACTTTGTCAACAATCCTCCCATTAAGTCATCTTCAGTCCCTCCTTTAACTGTGGCATCAGTTGCTTGCCAGGACCCTGGCTGATGGATGGAGGAGACATCTTCCAAGTCTAGGTCTTTCCCCTACATCACACTTGGCTAAATCAATGGAATAGCAACCGTGGCTACAGAACAGTGAAAGGTATGGTTCTATTTCAACAATAATTTCCTGTTTTTCTTCCCTGTCTAGGGTATACAATCAGGGCTAAACTGACAGCAATAGTTACCAATATTTTCACTTTAATTAAGGGAAGGGGCCCATTTGGGGAAGCAGAAGAGAATTCTGCGGGGCCTCTAGTTCAAAGTGGTCCAACAAGTAATGAAGACAACGTATTCATTCCTTAGGTCTAGTATATATTAACACTCAGAAACAGCCATGTCTCCTGTTCATTCCAGTCCCATTTCTCATTCAGCTCTGCAACTAGCTGACTTTGTAATGTGGAGTAAACGTCAAGTTCCTTACTGTATGCTGCAGGCCCTACCTCGTGGGCTCTTGCTAACTATTCCACTCTCATCTCTTACCATATCCTTCCTACCTCCCTTCATTCGACCTCAGCCACCCAAGCCTCCTTGCCATTCTTCTGCATGGAAAGACTGGCCTCACTTGAGGCCTCTGCCCTTGTGGTCTCTCTTCCTAGAAACCTTTGTACCCAGATCTTCAATAGTCCTTCTCAATATTGGGGTCTTAGTTCAAATGCCAGGTCTTCAGGGAGACCTTCCCTGATGTACCTAAACAACCACTCCATCACAGCACCTTGTTTTTCTTCATAGTACTTAATATCAGCTGAAATTACCTTTAAATATTTTCTTTATTTTCTCTTTCCCCAAGAGTATATATACACCAAAAGATTAGTGACCTTTTATGTCTTATTCCTTGCACTGTCCCTAGCCCCTAGAATGTAACTGGCACACAGTCAGAACTTTTATTAAATTCTTTAATTTAACCGTCTTGACTAACATTCATTCAAAACCTACTATGTGCCAGACACTGTTCTAACTGCTCTATGTGCATTTACCCACTTTTATTCTCTACAGCAATGCTGTGAGGTTGATATAATTGCTATCCCAATTTTGCAGGTCAGAAAACTGAGGTTTGATCAAACCATGAGTTTGATCACCCCCAGTTACAGATTACACAGTTAATAAATAACAGAGCAGGATTCTGAACTCAGACATTTAGCTGCAGGGCCTGGGTGTTAACGACTATACTTCACTCTCTATCCCCTACACAAGGAGGTGCACTGAGCAGACATTTCATGTATGTTTCTTGACACTCACTTTCCCTCTTCACCTTTTGAGGCCCAACCAAATCTGAACTCCTGCATAAATTTCAATATCCATCCCAACAGAACCCTTCTGTGTTATTCTCCTATTTCATCTTATGTGTATTTCTGTTGTATTTACCATATCATGTCAGAAACATGCACTAATTTCCTATGTAGTTGTTGGTTCTTGAAGGCAGAAACCCTCATTCATGTCTCTAGTGTCCAAAAGAATGCATATTAGGCACTCAATACAGGATATATATTACACATGCTGTATTTTAGACAGTCTGTAATTGTTGAATAAATAAAGACTATGACTTCTAAGCCATGCAGCTTGGTCCAAAGTTTTAGCTATTCAGTTCCAAAGTTCCAAAGAATACTTGAGTCAGTAAGCTTAACAAGGAAAAATGAGACAGGATATGGTTGGAGCTCTGTTATGGAGCCTGATTCTGACACCAACACCCACAGGAAAGCCAGGGGGATGAACGTATGTCTAGAGAAAGCAGCTGCATTGGGACCATTTGACAGAGAGGGAGGCAAAGACAAGGAAGCAGTGAAAGGCACTGAGATGTTGCTATGAACTCAGCAGCTCATCAAAGCTAAGTGGGCATCCCAGCCTGGGGCAACACACACCCAAAACTTCAGTCTGGTCTTTGTTCTCAGATCTCCTGTACGTGTGCTCATTTCACCCCCCTCAGCATTTGCTTCTACTCCACCCACTGCTTGGTGCACCCTTCCTCCTCCTGGTCACCTAACCAAATATAGTCATTTATCCTTCGGAGTTTTCAAAAATAAAATTGAATGTGTGAGGGATTAATAAGGAAACAAGATTTCCATGAAATGGCCAATGGTTCTAAAGTGATGGCAGCTCAGAAGCAATAAGGATGAGGAATCAGAATACTGAAAAGAAAAGTGGGAGGTTGTTGGTGATTGTGTGATTCACATATCTTTCTTGTTAGAGAGTTTGTTTTGTTTATCAAAACAGTGGGTGATAAAAGGGAGGAAAATGGGTAAGAAGCCTACAGTCACAGAGCTGGAGGTGGTGCTAGTAAAAGATGGATGAAATCAAACACAGGATTTGCTCAGAGATATTTAGGTCTTATAACCATATCTTCATCTAATTTAATAACAATAACTACAGTCCAAATAATAACAGTAAGTAACCCATATGACTGAAATCCTTGTAAGAAAAATAACTGCTATTGTAAGCATGAAACAACCCAGTCCTGGGAATGGGCTTTCCCCACCACTGTTAAGTTAGTGTCTGTCTGATAAGGGGAGATTTCTCAGGAGCCCAATTGTCTTACTTTTGCAAATCAGTCTGAGCTTCTCCTTCTGAAGGTTCAGCCTAAATCCTTCCTGCATCCAGGCTGCTCTTGTTCTCCTCTACCACATTCCTGTCTCTGGTATCTTTGCATCAACCACCTAAATTAATATTTGGATTATTCCCTAAATATTTATCATGATTTTTTTCTCTCTTATGAACTTGCAGGAAAAAAGACCTTCTCCTGCACGCCTTCAGAGCTCAGTAAAGACAGGATGGGTGCAGACCTGACCTTCAAGGAATGTGGGTTGAGTTGAATTAGAATGAACTTTGCCAAAAGGCTTTGTGGCATGTTGACAGATGTTGTGCAGGTATGTGGGGCAGGAGGGAAGGGGGTGGCAGGTCTCTCAGGTCAAATCCATCTGGGAAACACTGGGTTAAACAAAGTTTAACAGGTTTCCTCCCTACTGTGCTCCTCCATCCCTTTGATATGCAAATATACATTATGAATCTCCAGCAGGGGACTTTGCTGGGCTGAATTTGCAAAACATGTTTGCCTTAGAAGCCTCTATTTTCCACAGGAACTTAAAAATTAGTACTCCACTGAACACACCTGGAAAACACTGAATTTAATTAAATAAATTATAGATCAACAAAACAAAACAAAGGCACAAACCTTCAAGATGACTTTTTCCAATCCTCTCAGCTGCCTCATAAGAAAAATGGGGATGATAATGCCTCTTACCTCAAAGATCTGTCATGAAGATTAAATAAATGAATATATCTGAAGGGCTTAAAATATCAATAGATGTTTACTAATACTGTTTTATGGGTGAAAATATATGGTCCCACTGCATATGGCTTAGGGGGTTCAGAGCCAAGGCTTTGGAATCAGACCAAGGAGAAGTGGGCTTACGTGACCTTGGAGAGGGATGCAGTCTTTACTGTCTTATCTTCTACTTCCTCATCTGTAAAATGAGGCTGGTGATAGCCAACTTCATGGACTTGTTATGAGGAGTAAACGGGTCAACGTGATTTGAAGGCTTAGCCCAGTAATTGGTACCCAGGGCCCATCCAGTAGGTGGTAGCTCTTAGTTATGAGCTAATATTCACTGAGTGTCCTAGATGCAAATGCTATTCTAAAGGTTGCTATGCATTGATACTTGATCTTAAACTTAAGGGTACCTCTTCAGTCCTATATTATAGAAAGCAAACTGAAGATCAAAGAGCTGAAACAACTAGCCCAAGGTCACAAAGCTAAGACGTGAGAATCAAGGTTCAAACCCCTTCAGGCTGACTCTAGTATGAATTCTCTCAACTGCTGTACCTTCCTGCAACTCAGCATCATCCCACCCTGGTCCCCATCCAAAGCGAAAGGTAATGGCTGAGTCCAGGATTTTGCTTCAATCTTGTTATTGCTGGCACAGCCAAGACAAGATACATCCTGCCACGTGGCACCTTAGACCCTCAGGGGTCTTGATTACAGCTTCCCCCATGTCTAGGCTTCCTCCCTGCCCCAGGCCAAGAAAGCTGCAGACAGATGGTATGGTTGATAGAGGATGCATCTGCATAACTGTGTCCAGGCCTTCCCAGACAGGTAGAATCCAAAGGCAGAAGCCCCACAGGCCCTCTCTCAGAGGGTCTAAGGATGATATGGGTTCAGAGATCTCGTGGATAGAGGCCTCCAGGTCCTGTCCAGAAAGGCCCACGGACCTGGGCATTCACAGGATCAACCCAACTTGGATACCCTCCTGATAAAACCACATGAGTAAGAGAGTAACTCTCCACCTTCTTTTCCAGAGGAAGCTTCAAGTCTAATCCTGATGGAATCCCAAGATACAGGCAGTCATTCTCCATTCGGAGAGAACTGAGGCCTAGAAAAAGAAGCTGATTTGACTTTGGTCACTGAGTCAACAAGTTGCAAAGGGGGGACTTGAACTTGAGGACCTTCCCTCCAAACCCTGTTCTTTCTATCCTTCTCCAAACATGCCCAGGGAATAAAAAGGGGTCAGAAGGAAGGAACTGTGGATGAACTGAAGGGTAGATCTATCCACAGAGAGCTTTTATCTTATGGATGTGATGCAATGGGCCTTGAGTTTAACTAACACACCAGGTTCAGAGATGCCCAGGATAAGAAGCTGTGCCTACGTCCAGTTTCCTCTAGATTTACAAGCTGAGATCAAGACATCCACCTTTTTTCCTCCCAAGGCGTCATCTGATGGTAACTGAGGTTATGTCAGCATTTCCAGGAGGCGTATTTATGTAGTGCTTTTATCAAGCAAGACCGTGGCCGTGATCCCACAGCAGGACCAGGTCAGGCAATTGAAGCATTACATCACCTCAGTTGAACTGTTTTGGAAAGAGGAGCCAGAAGAAAAGGAGAAAGGGGCCAGGACAGTGGGGAGAAAAAAACTCACATGCTGAACAGCTAAGGGTATATGCTACATTCTGAGTCAGGTGCCTCTCAGACATTATCTGATTGAATCTTCGCAAGAGTCCTGCCAATTAGGCATTAAAAACCAGTTGTCCAGTTGAGGAAACTAGTCAGAAGGGTTAAAGAGGTCCTATGGTTGGCATGTGTGATACAGACCCAGATCGCCCTGATTCTGAAGTCCACCCATATGTGCTTTATCTCTCTGCCTCTGGTGTCTTCAGAGTCTAGCCCTGGTTCTCCCATTGAGCTCACTTCAAGCAAGTTCCTTCACCTCTCTGAGCCTCAGATTTCTTACCCTAAAACAATGATAGTTCTTCCTATAGTCTAGAGACTGATAGGACATGAGGATCAAAGATTTGGAAACTTTTTGATCAATTAAATAAGCATGTAGTGTTTTTATGAATAGAAAAAACAGCTATTAAAAAGAGGGAAAGTACCAAATATGTATATATTTGCTGAATATGTATATGTTTTCCTCATTTTAGTAGCACTTTTCACATATGTATATATATACATATGTGGTATGTATACATGTTATATATGTGTGTGTGTATAGCTATAGAAACACACACATATAAACACACACTATATATAATTATTGCAGCCAAACCTTCCATGAAGTCATTCATAAAACATTCATCAGTGTTTGCTTCCCTTTCTGACATGTTGATCTCCTTGTGTTTTCTTTTTTGGGGGGATAATAATATCACTTTCAATCATGTAATACTTTACCTTGAAAAGGTTCATTTAACGTCCCTTTCGGCATCCTAGTCTCTAATTGCATCACTGAATGATTTATTTTCATATTTTGTGCAAAATGTAGAGTACTTCATGTGCTTTGTGAGTTTTCCCTTCCTAAATCAAAGCTAAGGTCCTCAAAAGTACATTTCTCTAGTGTGGTGGTAGGAAGATGGTCACTAGAGCTAGCCTGGGTTCAAATCTTGGCTCTGCCACCTTTCTGCTTTGTGACCTTGGGAACTTTACAGTTTCTTCTAGGTGTAAAATGGGGCAGTATTAGTGTTTGCCTCTTAGGTAATAAAAGTGTACACATAAAATTCTTAGAATGGGGCCTGGGACATAGTAAGTGTTCAATAAACATTACCATGATTATTTTATTCCAACTCTAGGCACATAGACGAGATGATGGTAGATTATCTACGACCATTGTTTGTCTGAACTTGCTTTCAGGTATGACTAATAGGATCAGTTCACAAACACATTTGACCTGGTAAATCATTACTTCAGTGAGGGATTGTACAGACAAACACACAAATAAACATATTATTACACACTGTTAAATAGCAGTATGAAGGAAAATTAGCAAAGTACTCTGACAGAGTAAAAACAGATAAGCATATTTTATATAGAAGTTTCCAGAAAGGTCTCCTTAAGGAAGACACATTTCAGGAGAGGCCTGAAGTACAGGAAAGGATGGCTTGGCTGAGGATAAGAAGAGACTTCCAGGCAGAGGGAACAACGTTACAAATGCCCCTCACCGTGAAAGAGCTCGGGATACTTGAGGAGGTACAGCATGGCTGGATTGTGGAGAACAAAGGACAAGGAAGAAAGAGATAAGGGGAGAGAGACTGCGGAAGATTCAGATTCAGTCTGTAGACCGTGATCAGATTTTAGGCTAAGAAATGGACTGCTATAGAAGGGTTTTACATCACAAATTTTGTGATCAGTTTAGCATTTGGTTTAAAAACAGACTGGTGGCCATGTCCACCAGTGGAAACCAATTAAGAGGCTATTGTTATAACCAGGGCTGGAGGTGATGACGGTGGCTTAGCCTAGCGTGGTGGTGAGGAAAAGAGAGACAAGCAGATGGTTTTAAGAAGCATTTTGGAGGTGGAGTCAATATGACTTTGATGGCTTGGATCTGCGGGTCACTAGTGTCCCAAGGAACATGTTTTGAGATTCAATGCATTGATATAATTTACACTATGACAAAGATCGAATCTAATTGTTGCATGGGATTCAATGGGAGGCACGTCTAGATTAAACATGAAAAAGATACTCCCAATAATTAAAGTCATTCCAAAGTGAAGTGATCTAAGGAGGTAAAAGATTATTTGATTTTGGAAATTTTCAAAAAGGGTATGCATCACCATCTGCATGAGATTTTATGAAAATGGCTTGGGAATCCCCCTTACGGACATGTTTCAACATTTTGGGAAAGAATATATATCAGAATATTCATAGCTGACTCACTTGTCAACATAATAGCTAACACTTATGGAGCACTCATTATGTGCCAGTTTTAAATGCTTATTAACACGGATTCATCCATTTAACCCTCACAACTACTCTATGAGGTAATACTAATATTATCCCCATTTTACAGACGAGAAAGCAGCGATAGAGAAATTTTTGGTAACTCACCCAAAGTTACATCATTGTTCAATAGGTAGAAGCAAGATTCATACTCAGGCAATCTGGATCCACTAGACACAACTTAAATGTCTCAACATTGAGAAATAGTTCAGTATTTTACAGCACAGCCATTCTGTAGAACAGTATTATGTTATTAAACACAGTGGTCATGCAAACTAAATAGGAAGAATGAAGAAGGAAGATTAAAAATAACTTGCATGTATACTGCAATTATTACTGTGTACAAAGCACACACAGATATATGGAAAATGAAAGAGAAGGAACTGTTTGGATAAAGGGAATATAGCTGACATTTTTTCCCATTTTCTTTTCCAAATTTTTCTTTTCCCCATGTGGTAATACTACATTTATTCAGAAAATATAGCTATAATTCAAAACAGATGGATACCACTTGCACCGAAAGGAACTGGAAGGAGATTGGATTTCTAAGAACTTTCCCAACATGGAAATTCTATGATTCTATTAGAGTGGCCTTTTTATGGGTAAACTGGGTTTCCAGTATGAGTGTTCGGATGAAGACAGATCCATCACAAATGAAATGCGAAATCTCAAGTGAAAACTTTTATTTTGATTTAACAGTCAATAAACCAAACTAAACACCAGTCGATTAAGACAAATATGTTTTTGAGGCCTCACAACTGTATATTATTAGTCACACATCCCTGACAAAGTTGCTAAACTTCCATAAGTATGTTTTTAATGATCAGATGATATTTAATCTAGTGTATACTCTCTCTCACATTAAGTTGAAATTAAATGCACCGTTTACTGTGTCATATGCCTTCATGGCTTCAACAATCCTCTCTTTTCTTCTCTTTTGAGCTCTGATAACAATTTGCAGTGCATCTGTATAACATCTGGTAGGTAAGAAATACAGCTGGAGGTTTTCAGTCTCAGAGTTTGATGGGTCCTGGTACATAACAGTAAGCCATTTCTCATCAACTTTTCTCAGATGCCAAAATGCATCCAGGAAAAGTGTGTTTGTGGTATATCCACGTGTCTGCCATTTTCCCCACCTCTGAGCTGAGGAATACCCCATGGACTTCATTGCAGAAGAAAATAAGAGAATACATCAAGGTGCATCCTACTCTTTTTCACTTATTAGCAGCTACCTGACCCCATAATAGCTGATCCAGGGTGAAGCAGCACTGTTTCTTAGGAGGCTCTATTTAGTTATGGTGGGATGGATAATAACAGTGCTTTCCCTTGATTTGAAGACATTTCCAATTATAAGACACACTACTGATCTAATAAGATTTCCTTGGGAAAAAGAGAGAAGCACTACAGTAATGTATATGTCAATTGTAAGACATATCCCGATTTCAGCAGTGCTTTGAAAACGAAAAAAAAAAAAAAGAATATATCTCAAAATTGAGAAAATATGGTATCTGATATATCTAAGTTGGCAAAATGTGGCTGGGCTAATTTTTCCATTTCCTTTCATTTCCAACATGACACTGTGAGTTAGATCTTTTGATCTCTTTTTTACAGTCACCTTTTAAGTGACTTGATGGCAGAAGTTGCATTCTAAGCAGCTCTTCCCAAACACATCTTCACATTAAAGATAAATTCTCCCTTCCTGGCACTAGAACCCATGGGGAGGTGTAAGGACACTGAACTTGCAGGCACAGCAAGCTGAGTTCCTTCCCAAGATTTGTCCCCATCCTGGCAGAGTTTACACTAGAAGCTGGCTTGCATGACCCTACTGTTACCTACTGTGGCTGATATTTAAAGTTATTTCCTGTGTTAAAAGTTCACGAATTACTGATTTAAAAAAAAATCTATTGAGATTTCATTGAAAATTTGCCAACTGTTTAGTTCTTTGTCACTGCTCTAGGAAAACAGACTAATAACAATCACCAAGTATTTACCTCTTACACACCATATACTTACCACTTTCTACACTTCGTAACAGTTTATATTCATGGCAGGTTTATAAGGTAACTAAATTATTTTACAGATGAAGAAACTGAGGCACAGACAGAAAGTAACTTGCTCAAGATCCAGAATTCAGATACATGTTTTTCTGATTCCAGAGCAGATTTTTAAAGAACTAAATTAGCCAGCTTTCAGGACACAGGAAAAAAAATACCAGGGAAAAATCTCTTCCGTTAAGGAATTTGAAATCTGGTTAGTGAGATAAGATCAAAACAAGCAAAATGATATGAGAAAAATGACACCTGGTGGATATCATTACTACCCCATTTTGCAGATGAGTAAATAGAGCCTAAGGCTCTATAAAAATCAATAAGACAGAATTCAATCCAGGGTTTTTAAGCCCTGTTCCCGTTCTCTTTCTAACTCTACATTGCATCTGCCATCCCACTTCATTTTTGAGAAGAAAGCCAGGTCCAAATGGTATTCAATAACTGTCCCAGTATGAAAGGTTTATCAAACTTTGATGATCTGACTGCATCCAGTGATTTATGTCTGAAATTTCAATGATGGGCTGTGACAACTGAAAGGCTGTCTCTTAGATCCTCATATTTCCTCCATCTCCATCACTTCCTGCCCAGCACTCACTCACCCCGATTGTAAATATTGCTTGCCACTTTTATGATTATTCGTGGTTAGATATGATGAATTCTGATACTAGTCAACTGTGGAGGAGATATTAAATACATTAGCTAATTTTCCCTTAATGCCTCATCCAATATGAATCAATATTGGTTTAATAATTAACATGTTTAAACATTTTTATGTATATTTCATGATGAGACAATCTATGTTTATTTTATGAAGATGAAATATTTAGCTCCCCGCCACCAACTGCAAAGCCGTTCCAACTTGGAGCTATCTCTTTAGCCTGTTCTGGGGCCATCTCTTCATATCCTGGGAAAACTGGCTGGTTCTCACTGACTGTAACCTGGTCGAGGATGCTGAGTTCAAAATGAAAAGTTGAAAGCATTTGGAAAGGGGAAAGGCTAAGTGCTGAAGAGTGATTCTGAGAGAAACCTGCTGGAAAGGTGGTCCTGGCTCCTACCTCTGCCCCGGCTCTGCCTCAATTCTACTTTCCTCTTCAGGCTAAAAGCATATACTGAGTGTTGGCTCTAAATAAGATTCTACTTTCTCACTCAAGGAGGGACAGTGTTGTGAGGTGGGGTGAGAAGCATGGTTTAGAGCACTGTTTCTCAACCAGAAGTGGTTTTCCCCAGCCCCTCCCCACCTCAGGGGACATTTGGCAATGTCCAGAGCTATTTTTGATTGCCACAACTGGAGGGGATGTTACTGGCATCTACTGGGTAGAGGCCAGGGATGTTGCTGAACATTCTACAGTGTACAGGACAGCTCTCCATAACAAAGAATCATCTAGCCCAAAATGTCAGTAATGCCAAGATTGAGAAACTGTGGGTTGCAGTCAAATAGCATTAGACTCAACTTCCAGCTCTGCCACGTATAGTTTTATGAACACGGGGAGGAGTTTCTGGTCCTTGTCTTTCACATCTCTAAGATGGGGTTAATAATCATAAAGGTACCGAATTTGTGAAGTTTGGTAAAAATTGAGAGGACAAATATTAAAAATCCAGTGTTTGTGGATGTAGAAAACACTTACCTTTACCAGGGGATAATGGAGGGAAGGATAAATTGGGAGACTGGGACTGACATATACACACTACTATATATAAAATAGATAACTAATAAGAACCTGCTGTATAGCACAGGGAACTCTACTCTCTGTAATGGTCTGTATGGGAAAAGAATCTAAGAAAAAAAAAAGAGTGGATATATGTATAACTGACTCACTTTTCTATACACCTGAAACTAACACAACATCGTAAATCAACTATACTCCAATAAAAATTTTTTAAAAAAGGAATCTAAAGATATTTTAAGACTATAGAATCTTGACAACTAAAGTCACTGTATTGTATATCAAGACATTCTCAATGGGGTTTTTATCTTGGAGTATTGCCAAATATTTTCACAATTTCTATTTGCCAAATATTATGCCAAAGTAAACTTGACATGGTAAAATTTGCTCAGAATAAGAATTAAGATTGCTAATCTCATGTTTTAAAATATGCAGGCAAAATGGTCTTACAGCATCTTTGATTGCATCTTCATTAAACAAAAAGATAATTCAATGTTGGTAATGCTAGAAATATGACCTGCATTTTGGGCTATGCTGAGGAGCTGAAGGTGATGAGAAAAGAAGAGGCTTTGAAGTAAAACATAAGATAGATCATTTATTGATTTATATAATCTTTAAGCAAAGGATGTAATCCTCATGATGCAATAAACAGACTGAAAATAAATGTGAAGATTTGTTAAAGAAAAAAAAAATCCAGTGTTTGGCATGGAGGGGCAACCACAGGACACCCACATGACTTGGGAATTGTGGGAAGGATCAGAAAACTCTCAACAAGAGGTGAATGAGGAAGATTACCAAAATTGCACACAGTTCTTACAAAGGCTGTATCTCATCTTTATAATGTGACTTTGAAGTTCCTTAGTGTATTACTTTGAGCTTCATCCTCAAGAGGCCTTGAGAGCTTCTGCTCATTCTCCTGGAAGCCTGTGACCACTAAGTGAACAAGCTGGCCTGCTGGAGAATGGGACACCATGTAGGACAAAGATGAGTTACCCCAGCTGAGGTCATCTCAACCTGGCCCAGGATCAGACCAAAGATACAGGATTGATCCCAGCCAAGACCAGAAGAACCATCTAGCTAAGCCCTCCCCAATCTGATAACTGGCAGAATAATAAACGAAAATAATTGGTTGTTGTTTTAAACTGCTAATTTTAGGGGTGATTTGTTACACAGCAAAGGCTGACTGACGTAATAAGCTAGAGCTGAGTTCTCAAGGGCCAGGAGGAGTTTACCCAGAGAAGAGGACAAAATGTGCAGAAAGATCTAAAGGGAAGAGAAAGAGCAGAATTCCTAACAGACCCTAAGTGAAAAGCTAATTTCCTTTAAGACTTATGGATTTTCTCCTTGGAGGATGAATAACTTCTTTATTTTCAAAACGTTATTGTTCTTTTCGTTCTTTTCATGTACTTTATTATCAGCACTGCCTGAAGGCTGGATCAGTTAGAATCCCTGTCCTGCACCCTATGCTTTAGAGCTTTGCTGTTTAATATGGTAGCCCACTAGCCATATGGGGCTTTTTAAATTTGAATTGATTAATTAAATAAAACTTAAGATTCAATTCTGCAGTTACACTGGCCACATTTCAAATGCTCACTAGCTGCATGTGTCAGCTCAGAGAGAGAACACTTCTAGCATCACAGAAAAACCTACTGAGCATACTGTTTAGAGGGCCTCCTGTTTCTCCTTTGGTGAGAAAGGAGGGGAGGGCTATATGGAGCAAAAAGGACAGGCTTACCTAGAGCTAACAGCCCAACTTTCAGGCCATGTGTCAGAAACCTAGTGTCCCGGAATGATGTGCTTGGCCTGCTCTACGCCCACCCGCAAGCCCTCACCTATGGATCTGTCCTTTTGAGAATGGACTCGGCTGCTGGTATCACACCTCTGTGTCTAAAAGCTGCCTAAGGGGCACCTTTTAGATGGAAAGGTTGGACTTGTGGGTTGGGGTTTACACACAGGTACATAAGGACCCTCTTGATGTAGGAAAGAGCTGGGGTGGAGAGAGAAGGAAGGTGGGCTATAGGCCAAGAACCTAGATTTCTAATCTTGTCTTGTTAGAGGTAAGCCTATTTATCACATCTACTTTATAACTGTATAGTAATTGTACTAGGATCCTATTATGGTTTTAGCAAATTACCACAAACTTAGTGGTTTCAACAATGCAGATTTATTATCTTACAGTTCTAGAGGTCAGTAGTCTGAAATGGTTCTCAGTGGGCTTAAATCAAGGAGTCAGAAGGGCTGCAGCAATTCTCTGGACACCAGCTGGGTGTCCTACAATTCAACTCAACTCTGATACTATTTACCTGGAGATAGCATTAGATTCCACAGGTTAAGGGCTCCTCCTCAAGACTGTCCCCAACCCCACCCCACTTCAGGTGACAGTCGCAAGCCAGGGTTGTTATCTGTGCTTCTGGCCAACTGACAACAAATTGAAGGTTCCAAGGAACCCCTCCAACTCAGGGATGCCAACTGCAAATCTATGTTATCACCCATGCTTCTGACCGACTGGCTATAGATCACAGGCTCTCATGAGCCCTTCCCTGGGTTCCAGTAATTTGTTAGAGAGGCTCAAAGAAGTCAGGAAACCCATTTACTTACTAAATCATCAGTTTATTATAAAAGAATAACTCAGGAACAACCAGACAAAAGAGATGCATAGGGAAATACATGGGGATAGAACACATATGGAACTTCCATGTCCCCGCTAGGGCGCCACACTCCCAGCACCTCTAATTGTCCACCAACCCAGAAGCTCTCTGAACCCTGTCTCTTTTGGTTGTTATGGACTGATTACATCACTGGCCATTAGTAACTGAACTCAATCCAGCCCCTCTGGAGGTGGTGTTGGGGGGGACTGAAAGTTCCAACGCTCTATTCAAGGTTGGTACCCCTGGCAACCAGTCTCCCCTCCCCACTTAGGTGCTTTCCAAAAGTCACATCATGAATATAAACCCAGTTGTGGTGGAAAGGGACTTGTACGAATAACAAGGCACCCATTTCACCTTTATGGTTCTGAAGCAATTTCAGGAACTGAGGACAAGAGACCAAATATTATAGCAAAAGATGTTCCCGTGCTCTTATATCTCCTAAAATCTCAAGGGTTTTGGGAGCTGTGAGCCAGGAACTGTGGAAGAAGACCAAATATGTATGTTAAATATATTTTGGTCATCTGAATGACCAAATATGTATTTCTTATAAATCACAATATCACAATGGGCCACCCACATTCTTTGGTTGGTGGCCCTTTCCACTATCTTCAAAGCCAACCATATCAGATGAGTCCTTCTCACTTTGCCATCTCCCAGTTCTATTCCCCGTCTTCCTCTTCCACTTTTAAGGGTCCACCCCGATGATCCGGATAATCTCCCCATTTAAGGTCAGCTGATTTGCAACCTTACTTCCACCTGCAACTTTAATTCCCCTTTGCCATGCAAAATAACTTATTAATCATATTAGTAATGATAGGATACAATTATTTCCATTTTACAGATGAAAAATCTGAAACTAAGACAAGGTTAAGTAATCTGTCTGAAGTCTAGCTCCTCGTAAGTGTAGAATGAGAATTTGAACTAAAACCTGAGCTGCTGTCATCGAACTTCCTGCCAATAGTAACTCTCTCTAAATCACCAGCAAATGTGTTCTGAGTACTGAGAACTACAACTTCCTGAGCTCCTACTCTACGTCAGGGCCTTTGCATACACTATCCAGTTAACCTGCACAACGTTTATAACAATATGTGCTGTTTACTGTACTCCTGCTCTGTGCCATGCATTTCATATCTGTTATCTTGTTCCTTTTAGCAATCTTACAAAGTAGGAAAGGGAGTTGAAGAAACCTAGATTGAGGAACATTAACTAAAGCCACTTTATCTATTCACTTAATAATTTTTAAGCTTCCACTATAGGTCAGGCACTGTTCCAGGGGCCAGGAATACAACAGAGTAGCATCCTTTTATTCTCATAGAAAAAGATCATAATCAAATCAATAAGTAAAGGAACTGATTATATAAAAGATAACAAGTATCATGGGAAAAAATATAAAGGAGTTTAAAGAGAGAGTGTGCAGGGAGTGTGTGTAGAATGTGCTATTTTTTTTTATAGGATGGCTATCGCAGACTTCTCTGAAAGACATCATTGAGCAGAAGCATTGAGTAAGTGAGAGACCAATATGTGAACCATCTGAAATGAGAGCATTCTAGGTGGAGGGAAACTCACAAGCAAGAGTCCTAAGGAGAGAATGAGCTTGGTGGGGTTAAAGAGCAGCAGAAGACAAATCTGGCTGGAGCAGGTGAGAATATCTCACCCTATCAGATCCAGAGGGGTCCAGATTGACAGGGCAGTGTAGGTCATTGGAAGGACCTATTACTCTGAATAAGATGAGAAGCTATTAATCAGAGGAAGGTTTTGAGTAGAGAAAAGACAAATATGGTTCATATTCTAAAAGAATTAGTTGGGTACTGGCAGCCAATACCAGTCTAGCGGAGCAAGGGTCACAACAGGGAGCCAATGAGGGGCTATTGTCGTTTTCCTGGAGAGATGATGGCTGGCAGCACAAGTTATGAGAAGTGTGCCCCTGTCAGATGTATTTTAAAGGTGAGTCAGCAAGATTTGCTGATGGATTGAATGTAGGGTGGGAGATAGAAAAGAGTCAAGGATAAGCCCAGAGTTCTGGTCTGAAGAACTAGAAGAATAAAGCTGTCATTTACTATAAATGGGGACATCTAGGTGGGCCTGTGGTCTAGGGAACTTTTTTTAATCATGGGAGACATTGCTTTATGTTTTTATGTTAATTGGTAAGATCATCCAGAGAGGACAAAAATATGATTCTGAGAAGCCAGGGTGATTTCTAGATTGTTAGAGCAGTGACCTTGAGCAGGGGTTGGACTGGAAGGTGGGGGAGAAGTAGGGGTGGCATCTAGAGGCAGAAGTGGACAGATGGACCTTAGATAAAAATATGAACAATTAATCTATAGTAACAAAAGGGGAAGTAAATTGTATGGGTACAAACCGCAGTAGGCTGGTATGGCAGTGGGGTATGTGGGAATTCTCATTGATCTTCTCGTGAAACAGGTAGCAAAGTCTGAGCAAAGGGTGCGAAGTGGGGGAGAGGTGCCGGAGATGTGAGGAAAACTGGGAAGAAATGAAATCATCATGATGAATGGATTAGGGAAATGCGATAGATTCGAAACCATGCCCATTAGGCTCCAACAACAGCAAACTTCTCTTTTAAAAACATATGGTTTTAAAATTATCCTGCAAGCTAAATATATCACCAATTTGAATAATGAACAAAATGGAAATTTCAAGAGTTTATGTAGCTCAGAGGCACTCAGTTTGTCACGATTCCTCATGTAGGGAAAGGATACACCGTGGAAGACAGCTCTGCAAAGGGGCAGTGAAGTACTGGGTCCCCACCTCAAGTCCCCTAGAATGGTGGAGAGGGTAAAAATTATCTGCAGGCTTCCTTGGGTTTTCTCAGCTTTATTTTGCCCTAATATCACTGCCTGATGCCTTGTGTATTCATCCCTTGTGCCTTCAGCTTTCTTTATTTCTCAGGTCAAGTTGAAGGAACAGCTGTAAGACTCGCTTTGATCTGCCCCTGTGAGTCAGTGACACGTGGCAGGATATCTGTGCTGAGGGTTTTTGAAAAAGGGCTGAACTTTCCTGGAAAGATGAGATCAGGATAGAACATCTGCTTTTACTTTTTTTTCTTGCTCAGGGTTCTAGCCCTTCATTTTCTCTCCTTTCTCCATCTTGTGAAATATGATTCATAGCTAAATACGCCACTTAATGGAAACTCTGGGTACCAAGTAATCTGTATGATTTCAAGTCTTAGAATCTTTCTCTGAGTTGAAAGAAACCATGGAGATTGTCACGCCCAGTCTCAGTTTACTCAAATGAGGAGACTGAGACCCAGAGGAAGGAAGTGACAGCAAACGCAGGACCAGAAATCATGGCTCTTTCAGTCCCATCAGGGGTTGAAGGAAGGTTCCAGAAGTTTGCATATTCATTTTTCCACTTTAGAGTGAGCCACAGAAAGTGAAACAGGATTCAGTTTTCCAACCAGACTCCTCAGCCCTAAAATGACATTTGCAAATAGCATTAGGGAAAACATTTTTTTCCCTTTGTTTTTGATGTCTAATGTTTAAACTTTCTTTAAAGGTTGTATTCTGAAAAGGTTGAGTTCCTGGTGAGTCAGAGGCTGAGACAGACTGCAGGGCCATTTAAAATCAGCCTTGTGGCTTCTGGCTCCAACGAATGTGGGGGAAAAGAGAGGAAGGGATGGCCTCCAGCCATTCAGACAGCAGGAAGATCTCAGTTATAGCCCCTCGACGCACGGCCCAGGTCCTACCTACACGCTTAATTGCATTTATGCTTACTCCTTTCCCTCACTCCTACTTCAAGATCTTTTATTACCTAAGGTTTTTTCTTCTGCTCCATGTCTTTGAATTTATCTCTTTACAACCCCTCTAAGACTTTATTCCATCAGTTGGGCCCTCCGCTTACAAGTTGCCTAACTCTCCTTTTCTTGTAAATAATCATCTCTCTTCCATTGCAGCTCCACCTGGACGCCATGTTTTCCTTCTTTCACCTCAACCTCCTTCAGTCCTTCAAAGATGAGCCCTTTGAAGAGGTTCTCTACCTTGACTGTTCTTATATTCTTGTTTTGCATGAATTCCCCAGCCCAATGAAATTAGACCTCCTCTCCCAAAAGTTCATTCAACAGTTCTCCTGCCAAGGAGGACAACAAACTCCAATGAACATTTTTAGCTTCTTTTCTTATGTAATGTCTATGTCTTTTCTTTATTTTTATTTTTAAAAAATTTTATTGGAGTGTAGTTGATTTAAAATGTATTAGTTTCTGCTGTACAGCAAAGTGAATCAGTTATACATATATCCACCTTTTTTAGATTCTTTTCCCATAGAGGTCATTACAGGGTATTGAGAAGAGTTCCTTGTGCTATACAGTAGGTGGGTGTCATCTTTTCTTATGTTTCCTCCTTGAAACAATTTCTTCCAAGGATGCTGGTTTTACCCAGAATCCTCTTTGACCCTCTCTCTTTTCGGTCCATTTACTTTCCTTCTTTTCTCTTCCCCTCCCTTCCTCCTCTTTTCTTTTTTTTCTTTTATATTTCTTCCTTCTACTTCTCTCCCCATTCTACACTCTCTCCTGTGGTAATATCCCGCAAACTCAGGGCTTAAACTACCACTCCTAAATTTAACAATTCTTTGCTTGAAGTCTCTTCCTTAGCCTTTTTCTGAGAACCAGGCACATTTTTACAACTGCCTATTAGCCATCTCCACCTGTGCACCAAGATTTTTATCAACACAAATCTTCTCTCCTAGGCTCTCAATGCCACTATCACTTCCAACCCCAATGCACACAGTTGTTTACCAAGTGCAACTTTTGCTACATCCTAATTGTAGTACAGCCTGGTGGAACTATTAGGAAGCTGCCCAGTAGACAGCTGCTAGGGCATCTGGATTGCAAGGGAGATACCAGAGCTGGAGATACAGGCTGGGAATGATTCAAATGAAAGGAGAGCTAGACATCACCTCAGAAAAAGCTCAGAACAGGAAATCAAAACCTAGGAATCCATGTATAGTCCCAAAATTACTTCCAAATTTACATATTGGGTATATATATATATATATGTATATATATTTATATATATATATTTTAAAGATGATTCATAACTTTCATCAGATTCTCAGCTCTATGGGCCAAAGAATTCTAAAGAAATCAGGGAAAATAGAATTTTTTAAAAATTATTCCAAAAAATATAAGTAAGAAATGACTAGCAAAACAGTAAGGATGTTTGAAAACCAGTCTTGGCGAGAGTGGCATGGACATATATCCACTACCAAACGTAAAATAGACAGCTAGTGGGAAGCAGCCGCATAGCACGGGGAGATCAGCTCAGTGCTTTGTGACCACCTAGAGGGGTGGGATAGGGAGGGTGGGAGGGAGGGAGACACAAGAGGAAGGAGAAATGGGGATATATGTATAGCTGATTCACTTTGTTATAAAGCAGAAACTAACACACCACTGTAAAGCAATTATACTCCAATAAAGATGTAAAAATAAATAAAAATTTAAAAAATAAAAACTAGCCTTGGCTTTGCCACTAACAGATTGTGTGGGATCAGGAATGACCACCTGACCCTCCAGGCCTGTATGAAACCTTCCCACACCACCCTGAACTCTCCCTGCAGCATTATGTACATTTGGGATTACGCTTTGCTTTACTGATTTAACGTCTGTCTTCCCCACTCTATGGTAAGCTCCGAGAGGTAAGGTCCATGTTGTGCCCTGTACAATATGTACAATAAAAAGTACACCCAGTAAATATTTTCCCCTGATTTTCCTCAGATCCTCAGTTCTCCTCTCTGAGCTTCTGTATTTCCAGCTATCATGTTAGGGATTCATTTTTCACAATTCATCTTTTTAGGCACCAAGACTCCAGCGCAGTGTTGGTACTTGCCATCGTTACATCTCCAGAACCTACTGAGTCTGAGTTCTGGTTTTTCCAATGGAGCAGAGCAGGCAAGCAAAGAGGGTGTAATTATAATACATTGTGATGTGTGTTACAATAATGAGAGTAGAAGGTGCTAAAGGAGCACGGTGGGGGACCGGCCACATCTGGGGATATAGGCATAAACCATCTCCAGGTAAGCTCTTGGCCAGTGTCCCGTTTGGCTCTTCAGAGCAGAATGGACATTGCCCCCTCCAGGTAACACTGGGTACTAATCATGCTGGCCACATGCAGGCAAGCCCATATTACTCCTTCCTAATCATTTCAGATACCATTTTTTTCCCCTTCTCAATTTCAACTCAGGACTCACAATTTATAAAAAAATAAATTACCTGCCACCTTAGTGTATAATTTTCAAAACTACCTGTTCACTACAGCAAAGCAATAATGCCTGGCTCCCAAAGGAAACATCATTTTCTTCCTCCCCTTCTTTCCAACCCCACTGTTTACTTGGCTATGCAAGTCCAGGAAGGAACAAACACACGAGAATTCAGCCCGCATCAAACCTTTGCTCCCTGGTCTGTGCAGCTGCCATTTGAATGTCTTTCTTTACAAAAATCCTTCATTTTTTCCCCCCCAAGGTTGCTTAGCTTTTTTTGCTTGGAATGATACTCTTTCATTTTTATTATTTTTAAAATTAAAAACAGGTCTTGAAATTACTTATATTTCCAGCTTACACCATATTTAAAGTAATAACCTCTCTATTTTCCTATGTCTATTCCTTTTTCAGTCCCACAGAAGTGGGATACAGTTAAAAAACAAAACCTTAGGACCCTTTGGATCTGAAATTTTAAAAACCTGGTCTTGGAAACCCAATTCTATACCCTAGTCAATCCATTGACCTGTCTGAGCCTTAGTTACCTCATCTGTTAAATGGGGATGGTAAAAGCAGTAACACCTTTATATATCACTTTCGTTGGTGAGGCTTAGATCACAAATCATGGGGCTAAGTGTTTTATAAATTCTGAAATGCTCTATGTGAGTATATAATCAGCACTATTTCTTTCAAAATTCATGGTATGTCTCACAACTTCAAATTTGGTAAGCAACTACTTTCCTTTATCCATCCCCCTTCCAATTTTAATCAACTCTCTCGAAATCCATCTCTCCATGCTAGTGAAAACTCTGCTTTTAAAAAATTAATCTTATCAGTTATTCAAAGAAGCAATGTATTAATTCTGCATTCAATAAATATTTATCATGCATATAAAATGCCTACGATATGGTCCTTCACTCTATGCGATGCTGTTTCAACACCCTCTGTGACACTCAGCACTCTCTGTAGCACCTGATGGTTGTGATGGTTACCCTGTGAGTGACTGATCAAGGCTGGTGAAACTATAAGACAGCCAATTGCTTAAGCAGGAAGCTTTAATATTTAGGAAATTATTCTTCATGTTGAGCTAATTTGTGTCTTCCTGCAATTTCCACCTATTGTACTATTCTAACATTCAGTATCTTCTGCATAAGTATTCAGATGTTTACATATAGCTACCAAGTTACTTCTCCCCAAATTTCCCTTCTCTAGGCTAACAATCTGAAATTTATCCAGCTATTCTGAGGATCTGACTTTTTCTTCCTCTCTTCTAGCCACCCTCTGGTTTGTCACCATCGAGCCTAAATTGAGACTGAACTCAAGATTGCAGATATGGTTGGACCAAGGTTAAATAGAGTGGAGTTATCACTCTCCTTCACTAAGCATGAAACTACTCTTAGTTCAGCCTGCAATAGCATTAGATTTCATGTCCTAATCAAAGCTCACTGTTGATTCATTGCCACCCTTAAATAGAAATAGAACTTCAAACTTTTAGCCTATCTTTCTACTAAACCATATCTTCATCCTGTCTTTATAGAGTTGGGGTTTTGAACTCAAGTGAACACTTGATATTCGTCCATATTCACATTTTGTTTCTTTAGAGTTGACCCAGTGTTCTCACTTGCCAAGAATCCTGATTATTATTCAGTGTATTGGCTCTTCCTCCCAACTTCATGCCGCGAAAAAGTTTTAATCAGTAAATCTTTCATGTACTTCTGCTGTTAGTTAACAGGTTGCAAATGGAGAGGAAGAATGAATATAACCTGGATTGTTTTCATTCCCTTTTTTTAATCATCAAAGAGCACTGCAGGGTATAAAGGTAAGGCACTGTAAAGCACATAAGGGATATCACATCTAGCACGTAATAGGTGTTCGATAATTACCTATCACCTATTGGGTAGACAAAACCAAGGGACAGGTCTGCCAAAACTGATTTTGAAGAACAAAAATCAAAGAAAGTACACAGAAAAAATATGAAGTTCCTCCACACAGAGGTTGATGAGAGGAAACACAAAGTGGTAAAGATAAATGCACCAAGAGCCGGGAGGTGTAGCAGTATTCAAAATGAGACTAACCATCTAAAAATGAGAAGGTACATACGGTCCTTTCCCAGAAGCAGCTCCAAGCAGATAGCTTCTGAGAATGTTTGATGAAGGTGAGGGAGTAACAGACGAACATAAAGCCTCCCCTCCACACCTGTATACAATAATATTAATTAACTCCCACTGAACACCCACTGTGGGCCAGGCATTGCACCAAGTCGGGGCAAGTCTCCCAACAACCCGCTGAAGTTGATACTATGATCATGCGCACTATATAAAGCAGAAAACTGGACCTTATTTAGTTACATAAATTGCTCTAGGTTGTGCACGCAGTCAAAAGTAGACATAGGGGATGGCCAATGGGCACGTGAAAAGATGCTCAATATCGCTAATTATTAGAGAAATGCAAATTAAAACCACAATGAGGTATCACCTCACACCAGTCAGAATGGCCATCATTAAAAGTCTACAAATAAATTCCAGAGAAGGTGAGGAGAAAAAGGAACCCTACTACACTGTTGGTGGGAATGTAAATTGGTACAGCCACTATAGAGAACAGTATGGAGGTTCCTTAAAAAAACTAAAAATAGAGTTATCATATGATCCTATAATCCCCACTCCTGGGCATATATCCAGAGAAAACTCTAATTCTAAAAGATGCACGCACCCCAGTGTTCACAACAGCACTATTTACAACAGCCAAGACATGCAATCAACCTAAATGTCCATCAACAGATTAGCAGATACAGAAGATGTGGTATATATATATATGTGTACACACACACACACACACACACACACACACACACTGGAATATTACTTAGCCATATAAAAGAAAGAATGAAATAATGCCATTTGCAGCAGGATGGATGGACCTAGAAATTACAGTAAGTGAAGAAACTCAGAGAAAGACAAATATCATATGATATCACATATGTGGAATCTAAAAAAAAATGAAACAAATGGACTTATTTACAACAGACTCACAGACATAGAAAACAAACTTACGGTTACCAAAGGGGGAGGAGGGGGAGGGATAAATTGGAAACTTGGAATTAGCAAATACACACTACTATATAGAAAATAGATAAGCAACAAGAACGTACTGTATAGCACAGGGAACTATATTCAGTATCTTGTAATAACCTAAAACGGAGAAGAATCTGAAAAAGAAGATATGTATATGTATAGCTGAATCACTTTGCTGTACACTTGAAACTAACGCAACATTGTAAATTAACTATAGTTCAATTTAAAAAAAGGTATGCACAGTTTTATGATTATTTCTAAGGTTGAATTCCTAAAACTTAAGTAGCTAGTTTGAAGATGTTTACTTCTAAAAGATGACATTAAACATAATGTATTTTTTTTCAAATACAGAAGTAGACATGGGACTTAAACTTGTATATCACTGCTACCAATGTACACAAATATCTGTACGTGAACTTAAAGAGGTTTCCTCCTACACTCTCACACATTTTGAAACACTGGCTGTGGTTAATCCACAGTTAAATACAAGGGGGAAGATACTGTCAGATAAAGACCCAAAATATAGTTTCTTAAAGATCAATAAAAGAACCCTGTGGAAGCTGGTCAAGAGTCCTCAGATTCCTCTCCCAAGAGCCTCGTCTGGGTTTTCTACATATTTAATGTTTCCAGTTCCCTTAATCTTATTTGTTGTAACATAATTGCCAATTCTGATGATATTTTACCTGTAGTCTACTATGTGTCTGGCCCTAACCAGGAGTTTACTCTCCACTGTGGAACAAATGATGCAATGGAAGCCTAGACACCAAATCTTAGTACTGACTTTGTAAAAACTCACCTTGCTGAGACATCTCACCTCCTGGCGACTCAGTTTCCCCACCTGCAAAATGTTCAGGTGAAGAGATGCTGGACAATACAGAGACTAATGTCCCTTTCAAGTGTGATGACTTTGAGTCTGTTTCCCTGAAACATTCACCATCCCACCTCCTTTGTTGGTGCCATGTCTCAGGTGTGCCATTTGGGGGAGGGGATGGGAGTTCTTTCCCATTTTCTTAATAGAGTTATGTACTCCCCTCTGCAGATCTTTAATCTTCCAGCATTTAGCCCATCAGTTCTGTCTCTAGCGATCCCTTTTCCCAAGATGTCTGTCTATTAAATTAAGAGTTTTGCAGAAGGGGAGAGAGAGCCACTTAAAGGCTGTAAATCACCTGCCAGTCTCTTAGCTGCTCTCTGCTCCGAGCTCCACCACATCATGGTGCACTCAGCCTGCCGCCTCCCCTCGGGTCCCAGCTCTCAGAGGCAGACAGCTCTGGAGTGTGGAACCCGCACAGACCTGCCTGCTTCCAAACCTGCTCCAGTCTCTGGGGCCAGCCTGACCTGGGGGTGAGGGGCTGGGGAATTTACCTGAGTCCTTAATTAACCTTCAGGATCCCCAAAGGCAACTCACCTCCCTTCCTGGTTCTTCCTTTACCTCTGCCTTGGGGCTTTTTATACACCCAAGCCCTTGCTTGACACCTTAGCTTTGATATCTATGTCCTTTGATTATATTCGGATCCCTGACTTGAGATTCTAACCACTAAGGCAGGAAAATAACACACTCCTGGAATCTTATTCATTATGAGCCAGATACTCATAATGTATCCTCTACCATTTACATTTGCACCATTTCCCTACGAGTTGAATGATTGTATTGCTATATTATAGATAAAGAGACTGAGGCCAAGACAAATCACATAAATTGCCCAAGGTTTATAACCTATTAGTGATGGAGCTGGAATTTTGATGTTTTGAAATATCTGAAGATGCTCTACAACAAAGCCTATGACACGTATTCATTCACCCATAGGAGAGTTTTTTGAGGGACAGCTGTATGTCCTGCAGCGTACCATGCTAGTGCTGGAGTGGTAACAAAACATTTAAGGTTTTCACACCTCCTAAAGCATGCAGTCTACCCTGCAGAACACCCAAGGCACGAGTGCAAGCTCCCTCTCCCTCCTTCTTAACTTGGTGATGGGATGGGAGTTCTATCCCTGGACCTTTGTTCTGTGACTGGGGTGCTGCCACCTTCTAACTTTTTCCCTGCCTGCATCTCTGGCTCTCAGGAAGTCACCCCAGACTCCCCCAGCCATCCTTCCAGGGAGCCTTGTTAAGGCTTGTGGCACAGGCCTGACACTGACTGTCTCACTGCTGGCTCGACTGCACGGGCCTTTCTTTCCTGCTGCTCTGGATCATCTTCTCGTGCACTTCCTCTTTTGTGCTTCCTTATTCCCGAAGAGGTCTTCAGGTTCTGTCCCAACTATGCCTGCATGTTCCATCCTGCTGCACTTTACCTTCCCACCCACACCTGCCTCAAGGTTTATCAGATTTCAAAGCAACCACACACGATGGCGAAACACACAACAAAGCGAAGAGGTGTTCTCCATTTATCTGTCTCATTCTTCAAGGACCCACTGATCTCAGGCTGCTCCCACAGACCCGCTTCCCTGCATCTGGCCTAGGGAAAGGCAATTCATAACGCTTTGTCCAGAAAATGGGGATAACAATGCTTATCCCTGGAATGAGATGAGTTGGATTAGATCTTTTCATGATTCTATGATTTAGGAAGAAAACATGGAATCCATAGAGTCATCAAATCTTGAAAATAATGATGGATTTCTTTTTGCTCTTTTATTCAGTCATTTAACAATTCTGTTATTTAAAAATGCATTTTATAATACAATTTTAAAATTATAAGTAAAAATGAAAGACTGCTTTCAAAATCTGCACACCCAATTCCATATTCAGTTCTCTTCACAATGGAAATCATTGTTGAAATTGTGCCTATATCTTTCCAGATCTTTTCATGACTTTATATATATACATGTATCACTCACATATATGATCATATTCTTTTATACTGTATCTTGCTCTTTTACTTTGCTATATCTTGATCTTTTCATTTTGGTCTATGTAGATTTATTTCATCCTTTTAAAAATCTGTCACTTTCCCAAGTGTGAATCTACCAGAATATATTTAACATTTGCTCCTTTAATGATCACAGGAACTCTTCCAGATACGCCTTACCGTATCAAATGTTGAAGAGAACATCTTTGTACCTGCCTTTGTGCAATGTGAGAATATTTTCTGTAAAACAGACACCTAATAGCTGGGTTGAAGAATATTCACATTTTTGAAATTTCCATAGATTACTGCCATACCATTCTTCAAATAACGCCAGATCCAATTTACAAACTCATCAACATTATATAGACATAGAATTTCTCCAAATATTTACCAACACAGAATATCATTAACTTTTAACTTTTCTTGGGCTAATTTTAATGGGTTGCACAGTTGTCACAAGGACTATTATGATGAGCAGATGTCAATAGGCACAGGAAAAGGATATGCATCCCTTTAATGTTAGTAAAGAATACAAACTTAATTGCAAGAGGATGGCTAGACACAGCGACAAGGGGACAGGCAGTGTTCTCACTATAAGGGCAAGTTTGGTCGTCTTTAAAGCCTGAACGAAGAAACATTTTTGCAGGTGATACCAACCAAACAGAGTAAAAGTCCTACTGAGCCAGCAAGAGGCTCCCTTGTGATAGACAGAATGATGGTCCCCTAAGGATGTCCATGTCCTAACTCTTGGAACCTGTGAATATGTTACCTTACATGACAAAAGGGAGATTGCAGATGCGACTACAGTTAAGGACTCGAGAGGCAGAGATTATCTTGTATTATCTAGGTGGGCTGAATCGAATCGTATGAGTCCTTAAAAGCAGAGAACCTTTCCCAGGTGTGATCTCAGGGAGCTATGTACACAGAATAATGGTCAAAGAAATTCATTGTTGCTGGCTTTGAAGATGGGAAAGGGGTCATGGGACAAGGATTGGGCAAGGACATGGATTCTCCCCTAGAGCCTCCAAGGAGTTCAGCCCTATCAATGTCTTAATTTTAGCCAGGTGAGATCCGTGTCAGATTTCTAACCTACAGAACTGTAAGACAACAAATTTGTATTGTTTAAGCCACCAGGTTTGGGGTAATTTGTCACACACTAACAACAGAAAACTAATGCAGCCATCCTCATTGTTTGTGTATTGGGGCAAGAGGCAGTGATTATCTCTTTTAGGTTTCTTCTTAACGAGATATAGGCTACCCTCCTGCTTATCCTCCACGTATAAGAAACTGACAACAACCGTAGAATATGTACCAGTATTTGCTGCAAGGATTAAGAGAAGGTCAGTTTACACTATTTTTGCCAGTATCATCTGCCTAGCAGATACTAATGCAATAAGAAGGCCCACTCAACTTAATGAAAAATAACTCAATTGTGTTTCAAATTTCATTTCCTTAATTGTGAACAGAATGAGAATTGTAAACAAATATGAATAGCACCTTATCAAGATTAAATCTTTTATCTAATACCTTATCACTAAGAAACCCGTGGCTCAAAAGTGTTTCTTTAGTGAATTCTACCAAATATTTAAGAAAGAAATAACACCAATATTGTGCCAAGTTTTTCAAATCATGGAGGAGGAGGGAACACATCTCAATGCATTGTATGAGATTAGCATAAACCTTATATCAAAAATCACCAAGACATTACAAAAAAAATCACAGACCAATTCCCTACATGAACATAGAAACAAAAATCCTTAATAAAATATTAGTAAATTAAATACAATACCTAAAAAGGATAATTTATCATAAGCATGAAGGGCTTATACCAGGAATGCAAGGTTGGTTTTACATTCACTGAATTGTTCACTTTAAAAATGGCTAACTTTGTGGCACGTGAGCTTTCATCTCAATTTAAAAATAAATCAATGCATGTTATTCACCATATTAACAGAAAAAGAGGGAAAAGCCCTACATTCATTTCAATAGATGCAGAAAAAGCATTTTTACAGAATCCAGCAGGAATTTATGATAAAGTTTCACAGAGAATGAGGAATATGGGGAAATTTCTTCAATCTGATAAAAGACATCTATAAAACTTACAGATAACATCATCCTTAATGGTGTCATACTGAACACTAAGATCAGAAACTGGACACGGATTCCCACTCTTACCACCTCTATTCAACAGTGTACTGAAATCCTAACCATTTGCAATAACAAGGTGTAAAGAGCATAAAAATCAGAAAGGAAGAAACAAAACTATTTGAAATGACATGCTTGTTTACAAAGAAAAGGATATAGAATCTAAAAAGCTACATAAGAGGGATTAAGTAAATTTAACAAGGCTGTAGAATACAAGGTTTCATTTTAAAAATCAACTGTATTTTTATACACACAAGTATGTAATTAGAAAATAAAATTAAAAAAACAATTCCCCTCACAATAGCATCAAAATACAAAATATTAAGGAAAAAATTACCAACACATGTGCAAGACCTCTACCCTGAAACCTAAAAAAATATTGTTGAGAAAAAATATAGAAAACCTAAATTATCAAACCCTGTGGTACTTGCACTGGAATTAACACATAGATCAAAACAACTGAAGGTTCCTAAATAGACCCACACTTTACACGGTTACCTGTTTTTTAACAAAAGCACCAGAGGAATCCAATGTTAAAAGGGAAATCTTTTCCACAAATGGTGCTGAAGTAATGGGATATTCGTATGAAAAAAAAACCAAAACTGAATCTCAACCCTTACCCAAAATTTATTTGAGATGGATCATTGACCTAAACTTAAAAGTTGAAACCATAAATATTTTAGAAGTAGATATAAGAGATGATCTTCATGATCAGGGATAAGCAAACTTTTCATAAACAGGTTATAGAAAGCATAATCGTAAAAGGAAAAAAATGTAATAAATAAGACCTCCTCAAAATTTAAAAATTCTTCTCTTCAAAAGACACCATTAAGAAAATAAATAGGCAAGCCAGAGACTATGAGAAAATATTCATAAATACACAGTAAAGGACTTTATCCAAGGTATGTAAATAATTCCTACAATTTGATAATGAAAAGGCAAACAACTCAATAAAAAGTAGCTGAAATATTTGTATACACTTCACGAAATATACAAATGACCAATGAACAAATGATAAAGCGCTCAACATCATTAGTCATCATGAAAATGCAAACTAAAACCACAATGAGATATAACTACACACCTACCAAAATGGGTGTAATATATTGGTAACATTAGATATTGACAATGATGTGGAGCAACCAGCCTCTCTTACATTCTTGGTGGGAAGATAAAATGGTACAACTGCTGTGGGAAAAGTTCTGACAGATTCTGATAAAGTACATGCCTACCCTATGATATAGCAAATCCAAAAATAAGAGAAAAAAAAAGAATATGCCCACACAAAGACTTGTACATGAATGTTCATGGTGGCATGAATTTTAATAGCTCAAAACTAGAACTGAACCAAAAGTACATCAAGTGGTCAATGGATAAACAAAACAATGTATATCCAAATAGTGGAAAACTATGCCATTAAAAGAATAAACTACAGTCATCCCTCAGCATCCAGTATCTGCAAGGGATTGGTTCCAGGAACCCTCAGGATATCAAAATCCGCAGATGCTCAAGTCTCTTATATAAAATGGTGTAGTATTTGCATATAACCTACGCACATTATGCTGTATACTTTAAATCATCTCTAGATTACTTACAATATTTAATATGATGTAAATGCTATGTAAATAGTTGCCAGTGCTCAGCAAATTCAAGTTTTTGGAACTTTCTGGAATTTTTTTTCTGAATATTTTTAATCCATGGTTAGTTGAATCCGTGGATGTGGAACCCGTAGATACAAAGGGCCAACTGTGTTGATAGCTCAAAACATTAGACTTAGCAAAAGAAACCTTACTATTAAAATGCACAAATTGCATGGGTTATTTTATATGAAATTCTAGAACAGGTAAATCTAACCTATATTGGAAAAGAATTGGAACAGCGATTGCATCTAGGGAGAGGGTAAATTCAGTGATTGACTGGGAATGGGTATGAGAAAACTTCCTGGGAAAATGGGAATGTTCTATATCTTGAGAGGGGTTTGAGTTACACAGGTAGATGCATTTGTCAAATCTCAGTGCATATGTCAAGATTTGTGCATTTAATTGTATGTAAATTTTACAAGGGGAAGAAAAAGTATAAATAAATATTGAGTCCTGTTAATATGAATGCTGTGGCTTTTAGAGTGACTCTACAGATGTTTGCAGATTCCTTTGAAATGCAAAAAAAAGGAAAACATTGATTAACGGATGGATAGATATGTTACAAAACAAGTATAGTAAAATGTTAATGGTACTTTGGAAATAGTCTTGCAGTTCTTCAAAAGGTTAAACATGGAGTTACCATATGACCCAGCAATTCCACTGCTAGATACACACCTTAGAGAAATGAAAACATACGTCTACACAAAAACTTGTATATAGATGTTCATAGCAGCATTATTCATAGTAGTCAAAAGGTGGAAACAACCCATATGGTCATCAACTGATGAATAAATAAAAGGAACATGTTATACCCATATAATGGAATATGTGGGAGTAATAAAAAGCAATAAAGCATCAATACATGTTGCAACGTGGATGAACCTTGAAGAATTATGTTAAGTGTAAAAAGCTAAGTCACAGGTCATGAATTGTATGGTTCTATTTACATAAAATGTCCATAACAGGCAAATCTATAGAGACAGAAAATAGATTATTGACTTCCTAGGGCTAGAAGATGGTGGAAAGGACATGGGAGATGGGAGTGGGAAGGGGAGTGACTGAGGATGGACATGGTATTTTCTGAAAGGAGTGATAAAAATATTCTAAAATCATTTGTGGCGATGGTTGTACAATTCTGTGAATATATTAAAAAGCTCTGAGTTATATACTTTCAATAGGCGAACTGTATGGTATATGAATCGTATCTTAATGAAGCTACCATTAAATTTGTCAATGATAAAATCTAGGTGACGGATATATAGGTATTTGCCGTAAAGTTATTTCAAGTTTGTTGTCTATTTGAAAACTTTTAAAATAAAACGATCTTAATAAGATCTTGACTGGAATTGTCTTAAATTTAGAGATTGATATGAACAAAACTGGTATCTGTACAATAGTCTTTCCCTTTAGGAATAGACCACCGTTTAAACTATTTTTCAGAATTCTTTATATCTATTATCTCAGGCCACCTTTGATGAGTGTGTGACAAGATTCACTATTCCATAACTGCACAGCTGTGGATGTCAGAAGGATCCTCCTTATCTGCTACTAAAACAAAAATCACTGTCAGTTCTTTACTAGAACTTGTTCTTAGCTTCTTGGAACTTCTTTCACATTTCATTCCAACCTCTGTGATAATAGTCATAAGTCAATAAGCCCTGTTTTTCAGGCTTTACATGACTGGTCCTTTTGGCTTTTTAACCATTTGCATGATTCTAAGACCCCTCACTATCTGGGGTAACTTTCTCTGAAAATCCTCACTTTTCCCTAACTCCCCAGTTATAACAAGAATGGAACAGCGTGACTCAAGTTAGTCTGGTTACCACAGAGAGGAATTATCCTTCCTCATCTAAAACATTTTGCTTCTATTAATACAATTTAGAATTACAATACCTTTTCCAGGCAACCACAGCTCACTGGTTTTGAACTTAAAACCCATTAGTCTATTCCCATGTATTACCAAGCACACTATGTTTTCTCCATCCATTCCTGAAATGACCCTTTTTTTTTTTTTAATTCAAGGACTTTCCTCAGCAAGTATTTTCAGAGTGCTAAGTGTCTGGATGCCTGGTTTAGTGGCCACCTACCTTTGAAAGAGCTGCTTTTCTGGATTTGCGTCATTTTCGTGATGAATAAAGCATGGAGAATCACTCTCAGCTGGTAGGGATATTCATAGACTTCCCAGATTGCAAGAGACCTTAAAAGACCATCTCATCCCTCCTCCTGTCACCCAGCACGATGATCTCTACACCAATCCTCTTCAGAGAGAGGGCAGCAGCTGTCACCAATCTACCCAGATCTCTAGGCTGTCCTTCTGTGACCCAGTCTCAGGTTGGCATATTCCTGTTGATTAAGAGTTTCAAGAGCCTTGGATGAATGCAGTACTGAAATGCTAATTTCAGGAAGTAGTGGAAATAATTTGCCTGCACTCAGCGTCTTGTGCCGGCAGCATCTGCCAAAAGAGGGGAACTGCAGGCAGGCGGAGATAGTGTACACGCCAAGGGTGAGGGGGCTTGGAGCTCCCTGCTCCATAGGCTGATAATTACTTACTCCCAGTCATTCACTTGGAGAGAATGTTATGAATAGAAATCCGCCTCACCACGTGCTGCCCATAGCCTACAAAGGGAAAGATTTTCCAAGGAAATTAAGTCAGTGCAGTTCCTGGGTAGACGGTCACTTTACCTATTGTCTGGGTCAGTCTTAAGACCTAGGATCTCTTACGGGTAAGAGATTAGCATTCCTAGTGCAGTGAGATTTATCTTGCTCTTTTACAATGTTTCTGCCAGACTCATAGTATCACAGAACTGGAGGCAAGATGTGGGTCATGAGATTCCAAAATTGGCCCTTGAGTTATGAGATTCAAAAAGCACTGGCTACTCCAAAATGCTTATTAACTACTCTGGTGGTTTTAACATATGTCCACAAATTTTTTGAGACTCCTCCTTCTGGGAAATGAAGATCCATTCCCCTCCCCTTGAGTGTGGGCTGGACTTAGTGATTTGCTTCTAACAAATAGACTGTGGCAAGGGAAAAATGCTAACCCTGCAATGGAGAAATCCGGCAGACGCCCCCTTAACCAACCGATTAAGGTTAAGAACAGCAGTGACGTTGATATCACATATCAATAGACATGTAGTCACACAGGGGTCCAAACTCAGGAGGGTCCCACGCTTGATTTAATGCTCTGCTTTTGGTGCACTGAAATTCTTAGTGATTTAATCTTTGAAGTTGTGTTTTATAAGTCTGACAGGGGATGGAGCATGGGTATGAGCAGATCTGCATACCCACCGTTCCTTGCCACCCTATTTACATAGAGCATCCGGATGCCCCATGAGCACAGGATTCCAGTGGACCCATGACTCATGGAAGTTCAGCAAGACTCAAAGCAAGTACAAGGTAAATGTGTTACATCTATGACTCAGAAAACAGGGAGACCGATAGCCCTTAGAAGCCACATGTCCCCTTAGAACTGGAACTTGCTTTGAACAGAGAAGCAAAGCAATGGTGTTCTGTGAAACAAATCACCAAGAAACCCTATCATTATCCTTTCTTACTCATGATCCTTCCCTGTTTCAGCCAAGTACTTATGCTAGAAATGATAACAGAAGGAAAGTGAAATATATAGCCACTCATGTTCCTTTTTCTTTCAGGCTTTTCTTATTCATCAGTGAGCAGAAGGTAGAAAGTGTTGGAAGAATGTGTGCATATCAAGAAGTGAAATAAAAACTGTTTTGTGCAGCATTTCTGCCATTTTGGTGAGAACCAAACGTATGCATGTGCAAGCTTCAAAATACAAATTGTGTAATTTTGATGATTCTGCATACAAGTGGAATGCTCTTATATTTGTACTTAAAACTGTCATTGCACAACAGAAAGATAAACAATAAAATGTATGACAATAATCTAAAATGTTATTTTTTTCTTTATGTGGAATGACATAAAATAAAGAGCAAATAAAAAACACCATAAAAAGTTGAGAGAGAAATTGTGGAAGAAAGGAAAACCTTTATATTTAGTATCTTGAGCATTTTTTTCCTGCTTTTTGAACAAACAGCTTCATCTCTTCATTTTACACTGGGCCCCCAAAATTATGTAGCCAGCCCTGCATATATCCTGCATATCCCTGATTTTATGTGATCGTCTCTTTGACATTCTTCCCCTAAATACCGAGCTCTAATCTAAGCATAATTAAGAGTCAGATAAACTCATATTTGAGACATTCTCAAAATACCTGAATACTCTTTAAATGCATCCAGGTGTGTTCATGAAAAGCAAGGAAAGATCAAGAAACTGGCAAATAACGGAGAAGATTAAGGCCATATGACAACCTAAAGCAACATGGTACCTGGATCAGATCCTGGAACAGAAAAAGGACATTAGGAGAAAAAGTGGTGAAACACAAAGTCTGCTGTTTAGTTAATAGTATTCATATTAGTAACACATGTTAATTTCTCAGTTTTGATAAACACAGCATCAGTATACAAAACATTAACATTAGGTGAAGAAGCAGGGTGAAAAGGTATCTGGGAACTCTAGGTACTACCTTTGCAACTCTTCCATAGATGTACATTATTTTAAAATAATTAAAAAAATAATTTGGGAAACTGGACAGCTACATGTAAAAGAATGAAATTAGAACACTCCCTAACACCATACACAAAAATAAACTCAACACAGATTCGAGACCTAAATGTAAGACCTGACACTATAAAACTCTTAGAGGAAACCATAGGAAGAATACTCTTTGACATAAATCACAGCAAGATCTTTTTTGATCCACCTCCTAGAGTAATGGAAATAAAAACAAAAATACACAAATGGGACCTATTGAAACTTCAAAGCTTTTGCATAGCAAAGGAAACCATAAACAAGACGAAAAGACAACCCTCAGAATGGGAGAAAATATTTGCCAACGAAGCAATGGACAAAGGATTAATCTCCAAAATATATAAACAGCTCATGCAGCTCAATATTAAAGAAACAAACAACCCAATCCAAAAATGGGCAGAACACCTAAATAGACATTTATCCAAAGAAGACATACAGATGGCCAAGAAGCACATGAAAAGCTGCTCAACATCACTAATTATTAGAGAAATGCAAATCAAAACTACAGTGAGGTATCACCTCACACCGGTCATAATGGCCATCGTCAAAAAATCTACAAACAACAACTGCTGGAGAGGGTGTGGAGAAAAGGGAACCCTCTTGCACTGTTGGTGGGAATGTAAATTGATAAGCCACTATGGAGAACAGTATGGAGGTTCCTTAAAAAACTAAAAATAGAATTACCATATGATCCAGCAATCCCACTACTGGGCATACACCCAGAGAAAACCATAATTCAAAAAGACGCATGCACCCCAATGTTCACTGCAGCACTATTTACAATAGCCAGGTCATGGAAGCAACCTAAATGCCCATCAACAGACGAATGGATAAAGAAGATGTGGTACATATATACAATGGAATATTACTCAGCCATAAAAAGGAATGAAATTGAGTCATTTGTTGAGATGTGGATGGATCTAGAGACTGTCATACAGAGTGAAGTAAGTCAGAAAGAGAAAAACAAATATCGTATATTAATGCACGTATGTGGAACCTAGAAAAATGGTACAGATGAGCCGGTATGCAGGGCAGAAATTGAGACACAGATGTAGAGAAGAAACGTATGGACACTAAGCGGGGAAAACTGCGGGGGTGGGGTGGGGATGGTGGTGTGCTGAACTGGGCGATTGGGATTGACATGTATACACTGATGTGTATAAAATTGATGACTAATAAGAACCTGCTGTATAAAAAAACAAAACAAAACAAAAAACTAATAGTAAATTTTCTTTGGGTTATTTGTATGAAAATATGTTAATATAAATGCTTCAGACATTACATGAAATTCCTAAAAATCTTTTAAAAAATAAAATAAAAAAAAATAATTAAAAAAAAAGAATTAACTTAGGGTTTATGCAGAGCACTGCTAAAGATGAGTTCATGTAAATATCCTTCTTTAATCCTCATAGCAGCACTATGTATGTGTATGTGTGTGTGTGTGTGTGTGTGCGTGTACATATATTCTCCATTTTACAACAAGGAAACTGAACCTCAGAATGTCAAAGTGGCAACCCAAGATCATAAATACCTTAAGTGGCAGGGCTAAGATTATACCCAAGTACAATTATCACTTTCTTCTCTAAACATTGTTATTCCTCATTGACTCCCCAGAAAAGTCCAAAATTCTGTGCCTTGTAAACTAAGGTCTCCCTTATTTTGCTTTAGTTCTAGTCTTCTATTATTTTCCACTACGTGGCTTTACACATGTAACTTCCCACCAAATTTAGCTTCTTCCTGTTCACTAGGCACAAATTGTATTTTTCCAACTTTATGTCCAGATTCATGCTGCTTCCCTTGCCCTACCTTGCCCTTCCCTCCCCACCTGAAATATCTATGAACCCAAAACTTACTTGATTTTTATGACCCAGCTCTAGTGCTCCTTTCTCCTTGAAACTTTGTTTTTTAATTTATTTATTTTATTTATTTATTTTTGGCTGCGTTGGGTCTTCATTGCTGCGTGCCGGCTTTCTCTAGTCGCGGTGAGTGGGGGCTACTCTTCGTTGCAGTGTGCGGGCTTCTCATTGCAGTGGCTTCTCTTGTTGTGGAGCATGGGCTCTAGGCTGGCAGGCTTCAGTAGCTGTGTTGCATGGGCTCAGCAGTTGTGGCTCACAGGCTCTAGAGTGCAGGCTCAGTAGTTGTGGTGCACAGGCTTAGCTGCTCTGCGGCATGTGGGATCTTCCTGGATCAGGGCTCGAACCCATGTCCCCTGCATTGGCAGGCGGATTCTTAACCACTGCGCCACCAGGGAAGCCCAAAACTTTTCTTTATCTTTCTTCCAGAAGTGTTCTCTCTTCCTCTCCTTAAATACCATAGCAATTCTATATGATTAATAATTTTAAAACAATAATAACACACTATTATCAAACATTTATTGGTGCATGTATCATCTCGTTGTATTCTCACAGACAACAGTCCTCTGAGGTAAATACAATTGTTTTATCTATTTTACAGATGAAAACTGAGACTTGCATGGATAAAGAAGATGTGATATATATATATGTGTGTGTGTGTGTGTGTATATATATATATATATATATATATATTACTCGCCCATAAAAATAATGAAATAATGCCATTTCTAGCAACATGGATGGACCTAGAGATTATCATTCTAAGTGAGGTAAGTCAGAAAGAGAAAGGCAAATACCACATGATATCACTTATATGTGGAATCTAAAATATGATACAAATGAACTTATTTACAAAACAGAAACAGACTCAGACATAGAAAACAAATTTATGTTACCAAAGGGGAAAGGGAGATGAGAGAAGGATAATAAAAAAAGAAAAAAACTTGAGACTTGCAGAGTTTAAGAAATTACCCAAGGTCATGGAGTTACATATAGTATGATGATAAAATTATGTAAGTTTTGAATGATTTATTTTTTATTATTTCTTTATTTATTTTTGAATAAAGGATTTCTTAAAGTCCAACTAACTCAACGAGTTATCTAGTGCTTAGACTTCTTTAGCATGTGAGGAACCTAGACACAGAGAGATAAAAATGCCTTTTTAGAGTGGCATGGACATATATACACTACCAAATGTAAAACAGATAGCTAGTAGGAAGCAGCCACATAGCACAGGGAGATCAGCTCCGTGCTTTGAGACCACCTAGAGGGCTGGGATAGGCAGGTTGGAAGGGAGATGCAAGAGGGAGGAGATATGGGGATATATATATATATATATATATATATATATATATATATGTAGAGCTGATTCACTTTGTTATACAGCAGAAACTAACACACCATTGTAAAGCAATTATACTCCAATAAAGATGTTAAAAAAAAAAAGAAAAAGCAAAGGGGGCCAAGGATGGAAGATTAAAAAAAAAAAAAGGCTTTTTACAAAACAGGTCAATAGCACAAATGGACTAGAACTCAGCAATCCTAACACAAGCCTGTCTGTATCTACCACGCCAAGCTGCATCTTCATACATTTTTGCCTGATGAATATCCTCAGCCCAACAGGAGCCCTGGCAGAACATCAAGGCAACTCAAGGATGAAGGAGCCTTCCCACAGTTCTCAGGAGAGTTCATGAAATGTCTCTGCTTTGGAGGATTTATGACCTATGGAAGTCATCCTCAATCTGTAGTTCCCAGACAAGCAGCATCAACATCACCTGAAATCTTGTTTGAAATGAAAATTGGGTCCCACCCAAGACCAACTCAATTAGGAACTCTATGGTTATGGTCCAGGACTCTGATTAATGAACTTTCCAAGTAATTATGCTGCTTGCTCAAGTCTGAGAACTACTATACATGGGCAAAATCTAAGGCACAGAAAGAGATGCATGCTACCAACTGCAGCAATTCTGTGAGTTTTCTGGGCTACTCTGGTCGGGTTGTTTGTTTAATGAGGCACCTGGTTTTCCTTCTTCTTAATAGACTCACTTGTCCATTAGCATCTGAATTGGGAAGAACAGGTGAGAGGAATATTTCCAGCTGGAGCAAGGTCAGCATCTTGGCTTTATCTGTCTCAAATCTATTCTTCTCTCTCTTGGGTGGGAGTTATTATATGGGTTCTCAGTACAAAAAGGTTAATGCAAAAAAGTCAGGGATTCCTTTTATGGATATGAGAAGCTTAGAGCTTTTTTCAGGCTCTTGTTAATGCAGCTGTGCCTTGATTTTCCTACCCTAACATGGTACATTGAAATATGTTTTCAAATTCTTTATTCTCCTGTAAAAGGATTACATCTATATCCTTTGCCTTTACAGTGCCTCCCTCTGTTGGTGGAATCTACTTCCCTAAGGTCCCATTAATGTTGACTGTGGCACAGTGACCTGGTTTGACCAATGGAATGTAAACAGATGTGACATTAGCAAGTATATTAAACTTGCTAATATATCACCATTCTATTGACCATCTTAGACCCACCGTAAGAAGAGCATACCCCAGGTAGACAAAGAGAATGTTGGAGTCTGTGGATCATACTTGAATCCAATCCTTTGCTTAAAGCCAAGCCCAGATGACACCAGCCGAACCACAGCCAACACAAAGTTTCATGAGTAAGAAAATAAATACCTGTTGTAAGCCACTTAGAGTCTGATGTGTGTTATCAGCAATAACAAAATGAGACCGTCTCAGAACCTACCAAAAATATCTATTGCAGCCAAACCTCACAAGAGAATAAATATAAGCATCCCAGCCCCTCCATGAAGAGGTCTTAGACTATGACCATAATGACAGCCAGAGCGAATTCTACTTCTGATTAGGATGCAGGAGGTCAAGACAGACTATTGCTCCAACAACTAAAACTATCAGAAAATATCATACATCTTTAAAAGATATTAGAGGGCCATAGACACAAAGAAGTCTAAGGGAATTAAGTTCCAGAGAGAGTTGAGCCCTTCCACACATAAGCAGAGAATAGTGGTTGCTTTCCTGTCTGGCAGCATCTGCCATGTTTAGGCAAGAGAAAGTAAAAAGTTATGTCTGTCATAGGCACAGAGTCTTGTACAGTAATGATAAGCCAGCAAAGCTTCTCATTGTCATATGACCTAGTATGATGAAATGAAACCTATAGGACCTCACCTCCAAAACGCAACACTCCTTCTCCCAACCCACTGATTCTTCCCCACAGGACGCTTGCTGAGTGCACGGGGAACTTGCAGGGGTTGATGGCTGGGCTGGAAAAAGAACAATCTCCTTCACCTAATGGTCCTCAGAGCTCAAAGTTCAGCTAGGGAGAAGAGCCAATAATATGCACAGGATACATCTTGACCTTAGACATTTGAAACCAGAGATGAACTGAAACGAAATAAAACTGAAACTCAGATGTGACCTAACCCAACTCATGACTGAATTTAATTGAAATTTTAAGTCCTTATTCTAGCTTCCTCACTGAGCAAAGGGTTTGTATCTCTGGGATAAAATAATATTTACTCCAGTCTCTATGGTTGATTAAAACACAATATCTGGATACAGTAAAATTTCAAGTTTGCAAAAAAACAGGCAACTTCTACTTATCTATAAGCAAGAGGAAATAATAGTCAATAAGAGCACACCCACAGGTGACCCAGATACTAGAATTAATAGACAATGACTTCTAAAAATTATAAATATATGGTAAAATAATATAAGGATGAAAAGATAGACAAAAACATTGAGAAAGTTAATAAAGATTCTCTAAAACAGTTCCAAATAAATACTACAAAACTCAAAAGTACAGTATCTGAAAGAAAGAATTAATTGGCTAGGCTTAACAGCAGACCTGACACAGCTGAATAAAGGAGCAGTGAATTAAAAAACAAATCAATTGAAACTATACAACCTAAAGCACACAGAGAAAAAATACTGAAAAAGGTACATGTAAGACTACAACATATGATGTAACTGGAGCCCCAGAAGGAGAGAATAGAACAGAAGAAGTATTAGAAGAGATAACTGCCAAAGATTTTCCAAAATTGATGAAAAAGACCAAATCATAGATTCAAGAATCTATTTCTTTTCTGAAACTCAACCTGGTTGATGATAATCCTAACTAGTCTCAAGGTGCCAGATATGAGCACTGGGTAATTTCCCCTGTACCAGGATCTGTTTTCCCTCTGCTGACTCCCATGGACTGACCTCCTGACTTTACCCCCTACTCTAGCGCCTCTCAGACTTTTTCATGGTGCTGGACTATACTAAGAAGTCCATCATGGAAGCTGCCAATACCTCCATATCTGTCTAACTCGGACTAATCCGCCCACACCAAGCTACCAAGAGGAGTGGTAACTGGATGTTCTTCGCATCAAAATGTTGCTTGCATAGTGAACACCTGACCCAAAGTCAGTCCCTTCATAAATGGCCAACGACACCTGTTTTATCATGAAGTCAAGAATCTGTCCAGTAGGAATACACTTAATTAGCTAAACAAACTACCAGTAAAGAAAACTGAAGTGAATCAGGTTAATCTAAAATAAGAGATGAATGAAGCATTAGGTTTAGATGAAAAGCCAAAATGACAAAGACACGTGAGAGTTGGAGAGTAGGTCCCTGGGGCCATCTTGGATTATTCATTCATTTAATCTGTTCCAGATATAGAGCTTGCAAATTTCATTTGCAGGCCTACAACAAATGCTTCTAGAATGTCTCTTGTCTTTGCCACAATGATAAAAGCAGCCCAACTGTCTGTCTGTGAATGATTTGAAGATCTTTGCCTGGACCTGATTTTGCCATGCATAGCCGATGCAATGACCCTAAATACTGAGGTTGCTATACCATCAGAAAATTGTGTCCTGGGTGACTCTCCTCCCATAACCCACACTCTAGGTCCTAATGACTGAGGTCCCTCTCTGCCCCAGCTCGTTCCATGCTTGTCCCACCTACCAATCTCCTAAGCCCTTTGTTTTAGATATACCTTTCAGGAGTTGGTTCATATCAACAAATATTAACTGAACAACACTGTGTAAGCCATTATGCTACTTGTAATAAATAGATACACTGAATAGATTTCTTTTCATGAAAAATCTAGTTAATCAATAAAGTCAGCTTAAGGGGCTTTGTTAGGAAGGATCCTGAGGCCTGTTCCAAGCAGTATTGTAAGGAATGCTGTGATTGATTATTAATGTCTTCCTGGAGCAAGGAATTAGGGAGAGGTAGCACACTGTATACCTGCCATCCAGGCTCTAAGGGATATAAATATGTATTAAGGGAGCTCCTGTCCCAAAGAGTCTCTCAATCTATTGGAAAGACAGACAAATATATAACTAGCTAAAACATAAGACATACAAGCCAACAGTGAAATATTAACAAATTCTGTGACAACAGTTGGAGGGGGGAAACAATTTATCTTGACAATGAGGATTGAGAAAGGTCTTACGGAGGTGGCAAATTTGAGCTGGGCTTCAGATAGAATTAAACCATTTGGGAATCCAAGTCGAAGTTACAACACTGCCAGCAGCTCTTGGCCATATAATTTTGTGTCACTTCTTTTTTTTCTTTTTCAAATTCAGCATTTCATTTCGGACTTTGTGAGTTTTATGCCTGGTGTTATTAGAGTCAAGGAAGCTTTTGTCAAACTTGATCTCCAGGTTCCTTCCTTAATTCCTCTAAGGCAACATTTCACGGCCCTCTAGTTCATGCTATGCATGATCCCTCACCCACCCCATCCCTGTGCACGTCAGGGGGCTGGGATCTAAGTCCAGGCTCCATGGGCAGGGGAGGATTTCCACTGTCTCACAATGTACCCATTGTCATACCATCAAGTGTTAACTGCCTTCCTTGAAACATGACATTTTCCTTTGTACAATGACACAATGACTTGCAAATAAAGTGATATTAATAAATTTAATTTGTCATTATTTGCATCAAAGATGGTTATGATTCAGGTTGGGGGTCAAAAGAAGGTAGATTTCCCATTGAGTGCACTGGAATACGGCATCCTTGAAAGTGAGTTAGGCAAGAAAAAAAAAAGAAGGAGATCTGGGTTGAGATCCTTTCTCTGTTTTGCTCTGAGACATTCAGAAAAATCACATTTCCTCCGAGTCATCATTTTATCATGTGTCCAGTGAGATGGGTGGAGAAGATGATTTCTATGTGCTAGTCAGACATCAATTTCTGTGATGCCTAGAAAAAGGATAACTCTGGGCTTCCCTGGTGGTGCAGTGGTTGAGAGTCTGCCTGCCGATGCAGGGGACACGGGTTCGTGCCCCGGTCCGGGAAGATCCCACATGCCGCGGAGCGGCTGGGTCCATGAGCCATGGCCGCTGAGCCTGCGCGTCCGGAGCCTGTGCTCCGCAACGCGAGGGGCCACAACAGTGGGAGGCCCACGTACCGCAAGAAAAAGAAAGGAAAAAGAAAAGAAAAAGGATAACTCTGTGGAGAGTGAAGGGTGGGGCCAGAGGTTGGAATCAGACACTGGAAACCTGCGTCAAGCCACTGTCTTTACCAGTCAAGAATTCTGGACACTCACCCAGTTGACAGCAGGGGCGAAATGGAATAAAAACAGAGATATGGCTGGATCTACTCAGGAGCTAACCTCAGAATCAGCCACCTGTGATGGTAAGCAGGCGACTGACCATAGTACAAAGAAAGGTCAAAGGGAGAGCCATACATGAGCACAGAATTTTTGACAGAGTGACCTCATCTACTAGCAAAAGTGCTGCAATGAATTTTCCAGGCAGGACTAGGAAAGAGTGAGAGGATGGACAGAGGCATAGGAAGAAGAGGTAGCTCCCTCCTCACCAGCCAGTTTTAAAACATCTCCCCAAACTCACAAGATCCAGCCACTAACTTCCCAAGAACTTAGAATAATAGGGCTGAACTCAGCAGTCATCTATTTTTTTGAAAGCACAGAAAAACAACCACCACCAAAACAAAGCACTATATGAAGCATTTGAGAATAACTAAATGGTAATCTTCTTTTGACTAATTATAAATGTATTTGGAGTTCAGAAAAGAAAGGTCAGTATGAACTGCAGAGATAAGCAAAGGCCTCCTAGATGAGGCTGGCTTTTGAATTGACCTTGAAGAATGGAAAGGAATATTGAAAAGACAGTAATATGCTTTATCAAAGTAGGGGGTAGGATGTGAATACACATACACTTCAACAATAGGCAAATAATGAGAGAATCCATTTCAGGAGAGGCGAGGACATAAAGCAGAGGCTCAGAACTGGGACTCAGCATGACTTGTTTGGGGATGAAAAAGATAATTTTGATTTGACTGGTGAGCACGGAACATTGGGGGATATTTGGATGGGTCAAGGGGAGCTAGATTTTGGAGGACCTTCAAATCTGTGAAGTTTGGACTTAAGTCATAGTCAACATTAAGATTTATTGGTAAGCAACAGGGAACGGGGCGGGTGGCAGTACAAATGCAGGATTTTAAGAAGATAATTCGTATGGCTTATGAAAGAAGAATTGGCATAGGGGGCTGGCTTGGAGATTGTTGCAGAAATCCAGCCAGGGGTATTAAAGACCTAAACATATGGATAGATGCTCAAATATAGCCTTAAACTGAATGGATGAAGCCTAGATTGAGGAAATGGCTGCAGGAATGGAGAAAAAATGTCATCTGAGACAATTCAAGTGAATAGATGTCAACTCTCAATCATGAATTGGATACACAGGTGAAAAATCTGAAGAAAGATCTCTCTAGTTGTACACGTGTACCTTTAATGACTTTCTGTATAATTTTCTCAGGGAAAATAATATATAATTCCACTTTGGAATTAGATTTCACTTCAGGTCTAATTTAAGCAACGAGGATTAAAAGACTGACTTTCTAATGCAAGCTTTTGCTCCAGCCAATGGCAGGAACTTCAACAAAACCCAAGAGGAAGCTGTTCAGGATGGTTCTCACCCAATTTGGCAAGGTCCTCCTTCTCAAAATTCCTCAAGAAATTCACCAAATCTGAATAGTGCGAGAAAGGGTTTGACCTTTCCTGAGGGCCTCCCTAAGTATTTTACATACATCGTCACATTCTATTCTCATATCAACCTTGTGTATATGTGCACAATGCTTCCCACTTAATGACAAAGAAACAGGGAAGGAAGGAAGGAAGGAAGGAAGGAAGGAAGGAAGGAAGGAACGAGGGAGGGAGGGAGGGAGGGAGGGAGGGAGGGAGGGAAGGAGGGAGGAAGGAAGGAAGGAAGGAAGGAGGGAAGGAAGGAAGGAAGGAAGGCGAGACTCAGTCAGGGCCACCAGCCAGATGGTGGCAGCACTGGGGTTCCAATCTATCTCCAAACACACTTTTCCTTCTACACTGTGCAGGAACTATGCTCCCAGACCCAAGGGCATTTTTATTCTTTGATTCAAAGTGACATGCTGTAAATAACTCTCTCTTTTCGAGTGCCCAGGCCCCAAACAGTCTTTGTAAGTTAAAAAAAAAAAGTGAAAAAAAATCATACGACCAGGAAGTTTCCTGCAGGGACAGGACTCCTCTCTGTATTGTGACTTGTTCCAAGATAAAGTCTGAAAAGAAGCTTTGGTTCCAAGGGCTGTTGTTAAGGATGTGCACAGTTTTTCTTCCGACTTCATATGCCCAGTTCCTCAGTCACCTTTATGCATTTCTTCCCTCAATAAATACATGTCCTGACCCTCACCTTGACTGTCCCCGGGGGATTTTATGCGCAGACTCACCTCATAGCTGGGTTCAATGAACTTTGCCTTACTCCTCTCTTAGGGCATCATCTGTTGACCTGCAGCACCTGAAAGGCCACACACCTGGTGATCTACTGAGATGCAGCAAGGTCCTCTTTGGCGTCTCCATAATTCCCGTGTCTGCCGCTTATTTCCACTTCAGTCTCCTGGGACGTAACTGCTATGAGCTGGAGGGAGGAAACAGGCAAAATGAGCTCAGAGAGGTAGGTTGGAGCAAATGACTAGTGCCCTGGCAGGAGACTGGATCTGAAAAAGAAAGCGTATCAAAAAGTTTCCCAGGACTTATGAAGGCTGAGTATCCATCAGAATATGTGGGTCTGTTTCAGTTTGCCAGTGAGCATATCAGAATGAGGGGCAAAAGTACAACAGGGGATCCCTAAATGTAGAATGGAAAGGGTGATATACACACCTTTGTTGGTGAGTGTATGCGACAGGGAACGAGCAAGAAAGCAGGATTTGGGGAAGATTAGGGTTTTCAGTCTTCAACAAATGTCCTTTGACTCCTTTTTATATGTCAGATAATGTGCTAGTTGGCAGGGATATAGCAAAGCAGACAGAATCCGTATCAGAGACTGGCATTAATCACGTGATCACATAAATGTATATATTTTAAACTGTGTTTAATGAAGAGAAAACCAATGGAGTTATGAGCATTTATAAAAGGAATCCTGACCTTGCCTATAGGTTCAGAGCTGTTGCAGTCAGGAGAGACAAGACACGTGAAGGTCCAGAGCAGAAAGCAGTCCCATGTGTTCTAAGCCCAGTGTGTAAAAAAATGCCAGTGTGGATGGGGGACAGAGTGGCACAATCCAGGGCAGGGAAAGTAGGTGAGAATCAACTTAAACAGAACTTTGTAGGCTACACTGAGAATTTTGATGATTGATGGATAGACAATCTGCTTTACTCACTGATTTGGGGGCATCATTTTGTGGATTTTAGTAGAAAAGTGAAATGACTAGGTTTGCAGTGTTTAAAGATGGTCCTGGCCATGAGGAAGGAAGCAGGATGCTGAAAGCTCACAAATGGGTAGCTGGTATCCAGCAAGATCTGCTGAAGTTAACATGTCACCCTGAGGGCAAGTGTGGATGAATACAGGAAAGGAGCCAGGTTTTGCTTAGTATCTTTTATATACCAGGGATTGTGACAAGGGTTTAGTGATTCTCATTTAAAATCTTTACAAAGTAGATGGTATTTCTGCCATTTGACAAATGAGGGAATATCTACTTTAGAGAAATCCATCCATCCATCCATCCATCCATCCATCCATCCACCTATTAGTTGACTGATTGATTCAGCAAATATTTTATGGAGTACCTACAATGAAGTTACCTTGCTAGCCACTGGGATTACATTGGTGAACAAGACACAATCCCACCTCTCAAATAATTTATAGGCTAGTGGAGATACAGTTGAGTAAGTGGATGATTAAGTTCAGTGGAGAAAGTTCTATGCTATGGGTCAGCCCATAGTGCTTGGAAGAGCAAAGACGAAATACCAATCCTTGTTATGGCAGGTCCGAAACTTACCTAAGATCTCACCACCAGTGTGTGTCAGAGCCAACTCTCAAATCTATATAGGTGTGCCTTAATCTGAAGCTCACATGCTTTTCACCTCACCATATTATGCAAGCAGTTACTTTGGATTTTTGGTAAACTCTCTGAAAACACATGACACATCTTGACTAAATCCCACCGGACGTTTAGCTGTGAAGCTCTGTGTGAAGAAGCACAAGGGAGGTTGGCAGACCTTGGAGCCCCTCCCCCATGCTGCCTGCACTGGGCTGAAGCCAGGCCGCCCTGGAAGCACTGAGCACTCAGGCCTCCGTAAGCACTTGTCCAGGACAGGCCGTGCATTTCATGAGCTCTGCCAAGGCAGAGGGGCACTTGGCACCTCAGCCAATGGAAATGGCCCCTTCAGGCCAAACAAAAAATGAAGTGCACAGGCTGCCAGCATTTTGGAGCATGAGAGAAAGAAATCTAGGTTGAGTGAGGAAGAGCTATTAATTACAGTCTCAGCTTGGGTCTGAGAGTCATGAGAAGTGCTTCGTCTGAAAATCACTTGTCTCAGAGAAAAGGAAAGCACTGTCACCCATCCTGTCCCATTCCTTGGGCCCAACCAGAGCCTTGCAGGAGTGCATGAACACACACACACACACACGTTTTACCTATGTGCCAAGCATGACACTTAGTGTTTTTCTGCACTATCTTATTTCATTTCATCCCTACAATAGCCCCTTATGATTATTTCTTAATTATTATATGTATATTCCATAACAATAGACCAAAAATACAGAGCTGTTCATTTTCAGGCCGTATTTTATTCTTCCAGAATCTTTTCTGACTTTTTTTTTTTTTTTTTTTTTTTTGCGGTACGCGGGCCTCTCACTGTTGTGGCCTCTCCCATTGCGGGGCATAGGCTCCGGATGCGCAGGCTCAGCGGTCATGGCTCACGGGCCCAGCAGCTCCGCGGCATGTGGGACTGGGGCACGAACCCGTGTCCCCTGCATCGGCAGGCGGACTCTCAACCACCGCGCCACCAAGGAAGCCCTCTTTTCTGACTTTTAAGCAAATTTATAGAAAAGGACAAATTACTTAGAAAATATGCTATTTTACATTGATATCCTTTTCCCCACCATAACCCAGGAAAGGCATTGACATTTATTACTTCGGCCTTTGAGAGGGGTTATGCTACAACATCTTAGAAGCCTATAGGAAGGAGGGAAGCGGTCTATTTTTTTGGAGGGAGGGAGCGGAGAGACTAAGCTTCTCCCGTCTGGACAGGAGATGCAGCTGAGTGGCACACCCTGGCCTGGAGGACACCCTGACTAGGGAAAGGAGAGAGCCACCGCCTCTCAATAGTCAGGGAGACCACTATGCCAGCACCTCCAAGCCCTGTGGAATAGCTGTGCCTTGGAAAGGGGAGGCCAGGATCAACCCCTAGAGCCAAAGGACCAACTCTACAGAGAACATGGCACCCACAGCTGAGCAACAAACTGAAGTCTGTTACCTCCCCTGATTCCTAAAACTTATTCCACCAGCAGGGCACAGAGAGGCTATACTGGAAGGAGGGAAGCTTGCATATTCCATAAGCACCTCCATAGACATGGCTCATAAACCAACAAAAATAGGTTTATGGTGTATGAGGTCCATGCCCTTATACACAAATGCACAATCGTATGAACTCAGAGTTATACACAGTACCTCTATTATTTACTCTTTTTTTACATTAGCTGATTTTTTTAGTGTCTCCATGTGCGTGCGTGCGTGCGTGCATGTGTGTGTGTGTGTGTGTGTGTGCATGCATCTATGTATATGCATTTATGTAGAGGAAGGGGCTCCGAGGAGGGCCATCTGAATGATTCTTTCAGAGATACACATGAAAGTAATGGACTTTCTTAAAGACCCAAATAAACATTATTGAGTGGGAGACAAAATAGGAGAGAGAATGAGAGAGACAGCCGGGAAGCAAAGCCTCTGTGAATAGGGGCCAGGATGCCTTTCACCATGGGCAACCTCAAGGCCAGACTCAGAGCACAGATCGGGCAGCTGCCTGTCTGGCATGGTTGAGATCTCCCCTCTGCCATGAAGTCTCCTTCAGCACACTGATCTTTTCCCACACGTCCCTCTTTGGGTTTATGACAAAGATCTCATGCTTGGGCAGGGGTAGGGGAGATATTTATTTATGAACTCCTTATCAGTATAGTGAGTTATTTACAACCTCAGCCTAGAGATGAGGTTGAATTCCACTGGCATCACCGAGTGATTTTAGCAATATCTTGCTCTCTTCTTTGCTTCCACCTTCTCATGTATAAAATGTTTTCCTTGGTTTGGGGTTTTTTTTTTTTTTATCGAAGGGTAGTCGATTTACAATGTTTCGGGTGTACAGCAAAGTGATTCAGTTTTATATGTGTGTGTGTGTGTGTGTGTGTGTGTGTATATTCTTTTCCAGATTCTTTTCCATTATAGGTTATTACAAGATATTGAGTATAGTTCCCTGTGCTATACAGTAGATCCTTGTTGTTTATCTCTTTTATATATAGTAGTATGTATCTGTTAATCCCAATTCCCAATTTATCCCTCCTCCCCCTCCCCTTTGGTAAGCATGTTTGTTTTCTATGTCTGTGAGTCTGTTTCTGCTTCATAAATAAGTTCATTTATGTCATATTTTAGATTCCACATATAAGTGATATGTAATATTTGTCTTTGTCTGACTTACTTCAGTTAGTATGGTAATCTCTAAGTCCAGCCATATTGCTGCAAATGGCATTATTTCATTCTTTTTTATGGCTGAGTAGTATTCCATTGTGTGTATGTACATACGTGCCACATCTTCTTTATCCATTCATCTTTCAATGGACATTTAGGTTGCTTCTATGTCTCGGCTATTGTAAATTGTGCTGCTGCGAACACTGGGGTGTATGTATGGTTGCTTTTAACTATAGTATGGTAGGAGGATTAAATGAGGAGATGCAAGTGAAGTGGATGTCTCAGTCAATGCTATCATCATCACCACCATCATCATTAACATCACCATCACTACCATCATCACCATTCATATCCTATGTAAGATGTGGTCACAGATTGACCAGCTTTGGGATTGAGTACCATGGGAGATGAGAAATGGGCAGATGTGTTTTGATGTAGGAGAGGGAATGGGGAACTTCCAGGGATGAGGGTGATTTTGTCAAGAAAAGCAGAGCTGAGTTGGGCCCCTGAGTTGATGGTGACATGGGGGTGTACCCTCACGTGTGTGTGGATGTGGGGACGAATGGCCTCTGACAGCAGCAGTTCCATTAGCTTCTTCAAGCTTGATGGGAGGAGAGCCACTGCAGAGATTAGTCAGACATCCTCTGTCACCAGGTCTGCCCCCTTCTAGGTCCCTGCCAGAGTCCTGCAGTCTTGCAGTGTGAGAGCTCAAACAGACTTCAGACATCTGCAGCACCATCCCCTTAAATGATGCAGAGGAGAGCAGTGCAGCTCAGAGAGGAAGGAAACTTGTCCAAGGTCAAGCTCTGGAGCTTGGGTCTGGAACACAGGTCACTAGACTCCCATTCCAGAGCACATTTCAATACCTACAGTGTCTCAACTCAAATTCCAGCACCAGCCCTTGATGGAGGCATTTATCACACAACTCCACTGCAGCTTCCCTGGGTCCTGACTCTGCCCCTAGCTAACTGTGGCCCTTAGGGGCACCCTCCCTTTCCCTGAGTTTGTAATTTGGGTGACTGATCTGGATGGTTTCTAAGGTCCCTTCAGCTTTAGCGATCTGTGCTCCCCCAGCTCACGAGTCACGGAGGCTGTCAGATGTCCGAGTAGGAGGAGGATGCAGCATGACAGGTGGTGTCCCTGGCTCTGGAGGGGAACTTGGCAGAGCTGCCTCCTCTGATGGGGATGGGGAGGGTGGGAGCTGGCAGAAGGATCCGCCCACCCTGGACAAAAGCTATGATTCACCCAGTGGAGGAAGGGAAGGAGGAAGACCCATCAGCCAGTAGCATGGAACTCCACGGGCGATGTATCTGAGACCTTCTAAGCCCTGGGCCTCCGTGTACAAAAGGCCTGAAGCTGACTCAGGCAAACCCAAAAGCTTGAATTTACAACTCTGAAACTGAGATTTATTTTTGTGACAAAGCTACTTCAGGATTATTCAGCAAGTTCTAGTGACTCAGTTTTCCATGGTACAGCCAGAGGGGTCTTTCTAAAATAAAAACTGGGCCATGGCATTTTCTTGCTTAAAAGAAAATTTTTAGGGACTCCCACAATCCTTGCCATGGCCTCTAGAGTCTGGTTAAATGTGGCCTTTGCCTGCCCCACTGGTCTACTCCCAGCCCTCTCCCCCTGCACCACTGCCGCCATTCCCAGAGGACCCTCACTCATGCCCTTCTCACTGCTTTTGCAACTGTTGTTCCTGCCTCCAGGAATGCTGTTCCCTGCACCTCTCTGCAATCTATCACTAATGTTTCTTTAGGTCTCTGATTAAATATTACTTTAGCAGCAAGGATCTTATTACTCCTCCCCAATCTAAATTATGACACCCTCTGATATTCTTGACCATAATAACATCATCTTTGTCCTTTTAGCACTTACCTCAATTTGTAACTGTATACTTGTTTGGGGTTATTTTTTGTTCTCGTCCCCCCATTATTCCCAAACTCCATAAGACCAAGAATCATATTTATCCCTTCCCTCCCTGAAATGCCAGCCCCTAGCACAGTGCCTGGCAAATAGTGAACACACAGTAAAAGATTTTTTTATTTGTTTTTTTTTAAAGGGGAAGGTAGGGTCATGGAGACCCACATCAGGAATAACTGTCATGAAATGTAAAATATCCGTAAGTCCTTCCCAAAGTATCTTCAGGGGGATTCGTGCATTCACGTAAAATCAGTGCTTTGTATCCCTCCTCCCAGAGGAGAGCAGTTTTAGAACCATAAAATGTTGAGACTCGACAGAACTCTAGGAAAAAAAAATATCTTGGCTAGTGGTTTCAAATTCTCTTTTAGGAGGAGAACCTGTTTCCCAGCCAAAGCTTTGTCCAAACCCCAATATATAAACCTCACGAAAGTAGAGATCTTTGGCTAATACGGGGGTCTGGGGTTAAGAGGGGCAGTGAATCCTAGAATCTTTACTCTCCGTCCCTAGGGTGGAGCAGTGGGGAGTGGTCCACTCTAGGTATAGGCAATAAGAGGGCATAGCGTCTGTAGAGAATTTAAAACAATAATACAATCGATAAACAATAAACACAAAACAGTAAGATCAACTAAAATTCGACTGGTTTCTTATTAGACAATTTCAGATAACGTCAGTGGTAAAATGCTCATTCTTTGCCAGGGTGGCAGGCCCCCATTCCTTGTATGCTGCAGATCCCATGCCCTTCCTCCACGGAATTTGCATCTGAAGCCCTCATCAAGGAAGCAACTAACTTGGTCAAAAAGTAGGGGCGCCCATGACAAGCAAGCTCAGGATGAGGTCACCCAAATGCAATGAAGTCAACCTCAGCTGAGCACCAGCTCCAAGGGCTGTTGTGTTACCCTTGTGGCTACTCGCAGAACAGAGGTGAGGGGCAGGAGTGGGCAGAAGTCAAAGGCACAGACTCTGTAGCCAGACTGCCTGGATTCAAATCCCAACCATGTCATTTACTAGTGTGTTGAGCGTGGGCAACTTACTTGACCTCTTTAAGCTCAAGTCTTCATCTATATAATGGGGATAATAAAGTGACCTACAGTCGAGTATTGCTTTGTCAATTAGAAAACAGAATCTATGCTAATTGTATGGCAAAGGAGTAAGCATAGTAGACATGAATCTTAGTCACTGCTTGGGATTTGCATGTTTGGAGTCGTCTTTATCTTGATGCCTGGTTGCTGGTCATTGGAGAAAACACGCGTGGTACCAGGGATGCCCTTGATGCTGGCATTGCAGGGGCACCTTTCTCCACCTGGGGATACTACTTGACAGGGGCTGAATGTACAAAATGCTGAGATCCACAAGAAGAAGCCAGGAGTTCCTGATGAAAGGAAACAAGAGCTTTATCTTTCTGCCTGATCTTGATAACCTAACAACTGAGTTGGAGGAGGGGAATTGGGACTGTTGCTGCTCTCTAGACAGCACCAAAGGCTAAAAATTTTTTAAATGATAATAATGGAAAATAAGTTTTCTTCTTAGGGTTAGGCTTGAGACACTGCTTTTCATGTTCCCATGATCCTGGTAGGCCTCATGAGCTTCCATGAAGCAGAATAATTTCTCCTTCTCTTATTTACCTAAAACCTCCAGTAAGCCCAGAGCAACCTCAGCACCTCAGAAACACAAACAGTATACATTGCACAATGCATCTTACTGATAGGTCTGTGATTTCATATGTTTGTACAGAGAGAAATGGAGACAGGAAATAGTATTTGCTGTGTGACTACCATGTGCCTGGCACCACTTAAGATACTTCTCATATAGCATCTCATTTTTTAAATCATGCAGTTCTACACACTTTACCCTTTATTTATTTTTATAGCATCTCATTTAATCCCCACAATAATACTGCAATATATTTCCATTTGTCAGATTGGAAAATTGAAGCTCAAGAGGTCAAGTAACTCGTCCAAGGTTACACATCTTAGAAGGATAGAGCAAGTATTAGAACCCAGGCCCATGAGAATCTGAAGTCTTTACTATTTCCTCTATGCTACTCCATTGCCCCTTTAGCATTTTATTTCTCAGGTATTAATTTATTCATTATTAAAACAGCCTTGGGAGGCAGGAGACATTGTATCCATTTTAGAGGGAAGAACAGAACTTTGGAGAGACAACAATGGTTATCCACTGTCACATAAAATTTCGAGGACACAGCTATGAGTCTAAAAGGCACAGAGTTTGACGAATGTCAAGCTGACTCCAGTGTGTCCAGGAGGATCTCAAATCCTCTGTAACTCCCTAGCACCTTTTCTGAGAGAGGCAGGGAAAGGAGCAGGGAGGGTAAGTCATTTTTCTGACGCCATGCAGTAAAATATTTCTCAGTCCTGCATCTGTAGGACTTTAGAGAACCTTTCTTGATGTCCTCTGTTTCAGGATCTTTCAAACCAAAGCCTTTTCCTGGATCCGTGTAGTATTATCGCTTGGGTGGAGTGGAATTTTCCATTTACTGAGTGAAACTGACTTCCGAGTGACAACATCCTCCCACCTAGAGCCTGGATGGGGCCCAGGCTTCAGGTTCCAAGCACTGCCATGAAATTCATGAGCCTGCATCTCCTGGGGCTGGGCCCATCGTGCCTGGTATGGGCAGGTTTCCACACTGAAGCCCGTCTCTGAGAGCTGAAGGGCATTTTCCACCCTGGTAGGAACATACAGAGAAACCCACTCCATCCTGCAGGCCCTTGCTAAGCAGAAATGCTCCATCCCGAGAACACATTAGTCATGGTGATGACTACTGCTGACTCGAAACAGTGCAAGATATGACACACAACAGCAGAGGGAGGAGGCCCCTGGGGATTGTCCAGACCAGCCTCAATAGTTTCTTGTTGAGGAAACTGAGGCCCAGTGGGGAGCAGTAACTCACCCAAGACCACCCAGTCAGTCATGATAGAAAGGAGTTGTAGCATCTGCTCACACTGATCAGGGCCTAGGGAACCTTGAAAGGTGGAGGTGGCCTAAAGCCACTGGAGAGGTATGGACATGTTTCGAGATCGGTTCCATTAGTGTCCTGGACAAATGCTGGCAAATTCTGGGCTGTGGGGATACGATCCAATCATGAGTCTCCAATCCCTTCCCCATCCCTCAGACTCTGAATATAGGAGATTAAGCCTGGGAGGCATCTCAGGAGAGTCTCTAGTGCGGATGCAGGATTGCAAACAATGTTGCTGAAGGTCAACAAGGTGAAGGGCTGCACGTGTGGTCCTGGAGCTGAGTGGAGCTCCTTGGACTTTCCGATTGGTGGCTGCGTTAGGAAAGCTGGCCCAGCTCCTACCCATCACATGCACTTGTCACATGGCCATTGTGATTGTATTCATTCATTCATTGAACAAATACACAGAGTGTGTCCACATGTGCCAACTACTGTCTTGGGTGCAGGGATACAGTAGCAAATTAAACAAAGTCCCTGCTCTCATGGGACCTGGAATTTTCAGACTCGTCTCAAACATCACTTCCTCAGTCAAGCCTTCTCAGGTCATCCTGTTAAGAAGCGGTCCAACTTCTTATAATTTTTACAGCATGCAGGGCCAGGAACTCAGTAATGCCTGACAAATGTTTCTTGGATTATTTGATTATCTCAGTTGGTCAATCATCCATTAATGCTTAGCATTTTTATGTACAAGGTCTTATATTGGTGTTAATCATAAATTGATGAATATTATGGTTTTCTGGATACATGTCTTTGGATATATGTCTTGTCTTCTTAAACATAATACAAGCTCCTTGATGATGACAGGGACTACAGGTAACCTGTCCATGTATAGTGGACTAGTGAACGTGAAGTTTTCTGGGAGTACATAGCTACTTAGCACATGTTATTAGAAGGAGCGAAGAAGGATGGCTACCAATGACAATTGTCTGAAGCTTCATAATTAGAGACATATATTGCCACCATTTCAAAGATGAGGGAACTATAAGTTTCCTAGGTAGGACATACTCAGAACCGGGAATGAAATCAAGGACTTCTGAATACAGTCCTGAGCTCTGTAAGTATCGGTTGAATGAGTGACTGAACGAATGGTCTTACTTTATCCCTGTACCACAGCAGTTTCTCACCAACAAGACATTTTTTTGGGGGGGAGGGGGTGGCAAAAAATGGAAATGCTTCCTATTTTTGAGGCTCTTCCAAAATGACCTGCACAAAATGTTTGCACAAATGTGGGCTCTGAGAGTTCATGGCACAAAGGAAGAGGTTCAGTGTGGAGGAAGTAATCACTTGAGGTCAGAGCTTCTTAGGGCCAGAGGGAGGAATGGGGATAAGACTTTGAGGACAGAGACTTCATCAAGCTACCAAGGACCTAGCATACGGCTCTCACGTAGTAGGCGCTCAATAAACATTGGATGAATTACTGAATGAATAGCACATTTTGCTGAGTTCTTTCCAACATTTTCATGCTACTTTTAGTGGGAAGATGGAAAACAGGGTAAAGTACTGGCCCAGAAGCCAGAGCAAAGCTGGAGCTAAGCAAGCACACAAGCTTTTATTTATGAAACCCTGTGCAGACTCTTTTCCTCTCACAATGAGTAGTGTTCATATTATGTGGTGTTACAAATGCTGGAGCAACCTTGTATTTATGGAGTGGCTGCCTGTGAGGGGTTCAGACCATTTTACAGACATGATCTCATTCATGCTGTCTCAAGTCTTCTATTCAATTACAGGATTGTTCCAAACGAGGCAAACTATTTCTTTCAGATGCACACTTAGAATTATCCATTCTCCTGTTACAGGTTCACCACCCAATGGCTCCAGAATTGCTGCAGCAGGAAAGGAGGTGGGAGGAAATGGAAATTTTCTGAATTTATAATTTATGAACTCTTCAAATATTAGGAAGTCACTCTTTGTATCCTTATGTTAAAAACAGGGGAAAGCACAGGCTATGACTTAGTCGCAGCCACATAATATAATAATAAAGAAAGGAAAAAAAGAATATTAATCCTTTATAACATTAGCTAGAGCTATAAAAATAGGAGTTAACCAATGTGGCTAAGAGGCAGAATAATTATAATCATAATAAGCATGAAAACAGATTGTGATATGGACTTATTCCCAAGCTAAGGATCATATGAAGTGGATTCTTCTCTTGCTCTGCCATGAATTACTTTGTGACCTTAAACTCCCAACTTCTCTGGAGCTTTGTTGCCTTCTCTGACATTGGAGGTAATTGGATTAGATACTCCCCAAGTCTCTTCCATCACCAGGATTTCACAAGTCTTTGTGGTTCTACCACAAAGTGGTGGTGATTTTTGTGGTGATTTTAGTGGTACTACTAAAATCACCACCACAACTACTGATGACTAATGTTTAATCAGAACATAATAGATACATGCCAAGTGTTTAATAGATGAATGTGTCTAGTTTTCAGTGGTTTTCACACTGGATTTAATACACATTTAGTATGTACCTATTATGTTCCAGGTATAACGATGTGCTAGAGTACAAAAAACTGTGAAAAAGCAAATCATCAACATGAATGTAGGCTATGAAGGGAGTCAAAATGATTAAATGTGAATGAATAGCAGAGGAGATGACATAAACTAGCTTTAAATGGATAATTAATACAAGTTCATCAGATGGGCTAGAAAGGGAGATGGTTGAAAGGAAAAGGCATTACATTCAGAGGGAAGAGCATGTATAAACACAGGAGGTGCGAAAAAGCTTCAGGAAATGTAAATAATGCCTGAAGTTGGATCGGGAGGAAGCCAGGCTGGAGAAGTAGGTGTGAGTCCCATGATTAAGAACCTCAAAACCTGGCTATGGGTCTCAGGCTTTGTTCTGTAGGAAACTGTGCCATTGAAGGGTTCCTAGCAGGAAATGATCATGTTTGATTTTCAGAAGGAACATTAGAAATGACTTCACCATATACTTCACTCCAAGGAAATCATGGACTAGATGTTATTCTTGTCTCACAAATGGAGAAGTTGAGATTCAGATAGGATAAGGCACCTACCTAGAACCAAATAGTTTAAAAACAACAGAGCCGGGATTACTCTCCTTTAATAAAAATATATCAAAATCTACCCTCTTCTACCTATATAACTTAACCTATTATTCCTCTATTGCACAGACCCCTTGTCTCAGCAGGTAAATCATTCACTTGTCCTCTGAGTGAGCAATGAAAAATCCCTCTCCTACTCTTGCCACCATGCTGTTCTGTCAATCTGGGATGTGCTCCCCCTGTCCTCCCCAGTCCAAATTCCACAACGATGTCAAGATTCAACTCGGGCTTCCCTGGTGGCGCAGTGGTTGAGAGTCTGCCTGCTGATGCGGGGGACACGGGTTTGTGCCCCGGTCCGCGAAGATCCCACATGCCGCGGAGCGGCTGGGCCCGTGAGCCATGGCCGCTGAGCCTGCGCGTCCGGAGCCTGTGCTCCGCAACGGGAGAGGCCACAACAGTGAGGGGCCCGCGTACCGCAAAAAAAAAAAAAAGAAGAAAGAATGAAGATTCAACTCAAGTTCCATCTCTTTTGGGAAACTTTCCCGGGCTGCTCTGGTTTCTACAGTGCTTTCAGAAGCCCTGCGTTATTCACAGTGTATACCACCTATCCTAACAATCTTCATCTACTCATCCCATTCGACAACCCCAGATGGTACCCAGCTTCTGTGTGCCTGAAATTATGCACGGCAATGGTGATACAACAAGGAGAAAGGACACAGCCTTTACCCTCATGTAGCTGAGATATAGTCTGAGGACACAGCAGGGAAGAACCATGCATTTACAAACCTGAATAGTGTTTCAAAGGAAGAGTGCAGGGTGCTGAGGGTGGACAAGAGGAGAAACACTCCAGGAACACAGGGAAGGCTGCCACGAAGAAACGGCGCTCAAGCTAGGGTCTGAAGGGTTAGAGGGTAGGGAGCGGTTAACTAGGTGCAGGAAATGGAAGATAAGGGGAGAAATGTGGCCTGGGCTGAAGGAACACCCTGCACAAAGCCCATGGTGAGAGAGGGCATGATGCACTGAGGAAAAGAAAGGAGGCCCTGTTCAGCCAGGATACATAAGGGCAAGCAACAGAAACTGAACTCTGGTGAAACTGAAGCCCAATAGAAAATTATTGGAAGGATATTGAGAAATTCACAGTCTTACTAGGAAGGCCTAGAAAACCAAAGGAGTCCACACCTCCAAAACCCTTAGCAAACATCAGCAGTCTGATAGGGATGATAGCACCACTGTTTTAACGTTGGGCTTCAGAGCTAGCATCATCCCACCCCCAGCACAGGGCTTCTGGTACCACCTCTGGCACCTTTGTCACCAGCGCCCTGGAAACAAGCAGATGTCACTTCTGCCACCATGATGAATTTTTATCCCAGTCTTTTTTTTTTCCTATGCCACTAGCTTCAGGTAGGCACCTCTGGCTGGTCAAGCATGCTCTCATTTTCTGGTTTAATAAGGAAGTTTACGTTGGGCTTTTTCCACTTCAATAGCAGGACAGACCGTTTCTCATCAAGATTTATAAGGTGGAAAACTCCCCATAGAAAGAAGGTTTGGGTGCTGGGCACACAGCAACACAACTGAAGGACAAGACTGCCTGTAGAATTCTCTAATTGTTTTAGTTGTGTTCATCTCATCTGCCAGACTGAATTGGGATCTCCTTTGGGGAAGTGCCTGTGCTTTCTCCCTCCCTCATAAGCTCAGCCATGACTGATGACACTGGCCACATACTCCCTGCCCAATAAATTCTTGTTGACTTCAGTCTAGTTCATTCTGCAAAGGTCATTTCATTTGACCTTAACTGGGAGGTGATTTTCAAATGTGAAATATGAATAATTCAGCCCTAGAGTCAGTAACATCTTCAGATAATCATGTCATCTGGCTATGCAGAACCTCTGGGCGTGGGGAAGTATTCTGGGATGTGAGCAGACACGGAATGGAAACTGATACCTGACGTACCCATCACTTCTCAGGGGCTTATTCCCTCTAGGGCAGGAGAGAAACTTACGTCTTAAAGATGCATTTGGACAATCCACTATTAGGTAGTGGTTACTTAGGTGAAAAAGTCTCCTTAAAAAATGAACAGTCTACACAATCAGGTGCAATGCCTCAGAGCAAGGAATTTCTTCTCTCATTTTCTTTTACAGGGCTTTGGTGAAAGGAGTGCTAGGTTAGGAACCAGAATATCTGAGTCTGGCTCTGAGCTGATTATTAGACACGAGGTCTTGGTCTATTTCCATGATTTCCTGGATCTTCAGGCTCCTCTTCTATGAAATGGGCATGGTGATTTATTAGCCTGCAAGCTAGGCATCGGTTGTTTCTGCTTGTCCCTTCTTCTTCTGGAAATTGTTCATACATTCTCTTCTAGAATGATGGTTCTCAAATTTGATCATACATCAGAATCACATGGAGGGCTTGTTAAATCACAGATTCCTGAACCTCCTTCCAGAGCTTCTGATTTTAAAGGTCTGGAATAGTGTTTGAGAATTTATATTTCTAGGTGTTTTCCAGGGGATGTTGATGCTACTGCTACTGTCCCAGTGACCACACTTTGAGAACCACAATGCTAGAAACCAACCCCCTTTTACGTTCAGTCTGTGGGGTTTAAGAGGTTCATTTCAGCCTTTGCCTCCAAAGGTGGGAACACAAACTAGGCCTGACTAATTAGTTTATTCAAACCACCTAGCCACAGAGGATGACTTGGGATGGGCAGGAGAACCAGGTCCATCCAATGGACATCTTTCTTCAAGGGTTGCTCACCTGGTAGAATGGGAGCCTGAATCCACTGGGGGCTATCTTGCATCTCTCTCATTCATTCATTCATTCATTCATTTTGTGGTATGCGGGCTTCTCACTGTTGCGGCCTCTCCCGTTGCGGAGCACAGGCTCCGGACGCGCAGGCTCAGTGGCCATGGCTCATGGGCCCAGCTGCTCTGCAGCATGTGGGATCTTCCCGGACCGGGGCACAAACCCGTGTCCCCTGCATCGGCAGGCGGACTCTCAAACACTGCACCACCAGGGAAGCCCTATCTTGCATCTCTTGATGACTATACCAACAGATGAAATCAGAGCATAGACATGCAAAACATAGATTCTTGAAACTCAACTTGAGCTTCTCCAGTCATCCTTGAAGGATGCTATATGAGACCACACATTCTCTTTTTTGTCTGAGCCACTTGGATTTCTGTCACTTGCAACCAAATAATCCAGCATAATACATACACTTCACTTAACTTCCCAAGAACAGTGTGGGTTTAGTCCCTTAAAAAACAAACAAGAAACTTCCAACTGTGAGACAATGACCAAACAGGAAAATAATGAGATGGTGATACAGTTCCATCAGGACTAACTTGCCAGACAATCTGAGAACAGCACACCAAAAACCACCATGATAATCAGAAGAATAGTAAGGAACCATTGCTGAGTAGTCAATGAATATCAGGCTTTCTGCTTAAAGACTTACATGTATTATCTAACTTAATCCACACAATGACTCTTGGAGGCAAATATTATCATAACATTAGCTCATGGATAAGGATACTGAACCTCAGACATTTTTAAGAAACTTACCCAAGTTTACTAACCCAGTAAAAGACAGCAAGAAAAGAAGAAAGGGGGGAAAAAGTCCATCCAATTGGCCTGGCTCCAGAAGCCATATTCTGTTATCCTTGTGAGATCAGAAGTCTTGACCTTCTGTTTTAATTTAGAGACCACATCATCTTGAGGATATGAAGATGATGCTTGATTCAAACAAAGGAACAAATGTGGGCCCTTTGGAGAAGCAAGAAAACTCACAACACAATTTGGCCTTGGCTCAGAGGATTGAGAAGCCTCCAGCTGACTTCAAATTGGCAGGGTGGTGAGAGCCTTCTGGAGTTGTCTGAGGGTCTGGAAATAACTGCTTCTGTCTCTGTGGCTGACTGACCATCTTTGCCTGCCTTGAACTCTGTGCAGCACCCACTTCAGGGACCCCTGACAAAGGCACCTGATGGTAGCATGCCCAGATCCTTTCCTGCCCTGACATCAACAAACTCTTAAACTGCCCACTTGTCTCAACTCATTTGGTTACACTGACAGCTGCCCAAATCTGTGGTCTGTCCAATTTATCTAATCAGCATCCCCCACCAGCCTGCCTCTAAGTGCCTGTACCAAAAACAGAATTTTGTAGGCATTCCAAAGATCCCCAGTAAATATTTTATTAGTGACCAATTTCCCCCATCTCAAAAATATATACTCAGATAGTCTGGTTATATAAACAGATTGATTTTTCCAATAACTTTCAGTCCTTTTCAGTATGTTGCATATCACAACTTTTCTACTCTTCAATCTGTTTTTGTTCCAAGGTGCAATGGCAGCCTGATTCCTCCTGTGTATACAATGGAGATGGCAGAATTTTATCCAGTGTTGTCTGATCAGTCCTTCTTTGTTGCCTGCATGAATTCTTTCACCAACTTCCTAACCTGAATTCTTACCTCCATTCTCACTCCACACACCTAAACCATGCTTCTCCACGCGGCACAGCTGTCTTTCTGAAACATCAAGATTCTTTGACTCATAAGCTGAAAACCTGCTATCAGTTCAACCTATTGTGTGTGCCACGTGAACTCTTCCACATACTCTTCCTAAACTTTGATTCCAGCCTTGCTTCCTTGCAGCCACACCCCAACTGTATATTCAGCCCTGGTCTACCCTGGAGAGACCCCTGTTCCCTGAATTCAGACTCTGAACCTTTGCTAAGGATTGTTTCCTGGCGTGGTAGCGACCATACTCCTGCATTGTCTGTGCCCATCCAGACATTACCCATCCTTCAAGTTCCAGCTGAAAATCGTCCTTCTCTACGACACAGACTCACATCCCCTCGACTGGAGATAGTATCTGCCTCCTCTGGACTTCCATAGCACTTTTACTGCTCCTCTCTCACACTTCCTAGCCCTGTCTCTATTACAGTTATTTATAGGTACAAATCTTATCTCCCCCCACTAGTCTATAAAATCTTTGAATACACAGTCCCTGTGTCATTCATCAACATATTCTACACTGGACCTGGCTTAGTACCTTGCACATTTTGGAAACTCACATATCTAATAAATAAATAAACTGATGGGGTTCTGGGATGCAACCCTACCCCAAAATGTCCCTCTTACAGTTTGTCATATTGATGGAAATTCCACAGTATAAGATTAGTTGCCCTGGGCTGGCAACTAAGTACTATTGTAGGGATATCCCAGTAGACCATACTTAACAACAAATGTCTCCAGTGATGTGGTCAGTGGCCAAGTATCCCTGGAGCAACTGGGGACCCAGTCTGAAGCAGCCCCCAATCAGCATGATTTTTCCAAGTATAATGCTTTATCTTTTAAAATTCATGTGTGTTTTAAATTCTACTCCATAAGATACCAATATTTTATTTAATATAAATGTTTCCTCTTAATATAAATGGTCAAAATGCCCCAGGCATTTATGCCAGGTATGCCCTGTGGATCTGAATACTTTTTGGCTCTCTATCATAGATGATGTTACCCTTGACTGCAAGGCACAGGGTTAAAGGGTCTGAGTCATGAATATATTTCCGTGAATTAATGGTTCAGCTCATTTCCAGCTGAAGGCAAAGGGAAGACAATAGGAGATATAAGATACTTACTAGGGACCAACTAGTATTGTGTTTCTGCAAAACAGATCTGGGGAGACACAGGTAGAGAGAATGTCCTTAGCATGTGAGACTAGTCAAGGTGCCCTGAGACTGAAGGTGAGGGAGGGAGTCTGATCTGGCCAACCATTTTCCAAATGATGGTCCTGCTTTGGCCACTCCTCTCCCCATGGAAGTTGGAGGCCTGTGATAGAGAGGTCATCAATTCATTTTCTTATTGGAAGGTGAGCTAGCTCATCCAGAGCCTGGGGGCTGTCAGCACAAGATTGTTAATGAACATGTTTCCTGTAGATAATTATAGGAAAGGGAATATTGAAAGCATTTAAAACATTTCATTCTTTTTAATTCATTAATTATATTGCAATTATCCTATGCTCAGGAGCTGTTCAGGAGGCTGGATTCCAGCTATTCCTGTGAGGCTCCATGGGCAGAAATGAGGGCTGAGGGCTTGGAGAGAGAAAGAGTCTGAAGCGAAAAGCTCATAAAAGGTTAACTGTGCAGATTCAAGAAGCTAATTGGAAATCTCTTAAACAAAATCCAGGTTAATCCAAGTTGAAAGGAACAATACGTCTTCTTTACGATGATTATCACTGTCCTTCCACCTACATCAAAATCGCTTACATTTTGGTAGATCCATCATAAGCAAGCTGACATCCCCTGAAAACACCTGGCCTTGAATTTGAATCAGAAGATTCCGAGACTTTTAGAGATGGGATAAATCTTATGGATGATTGTGGGATGATGGGGAAACAGATCTAACCATTTCATCTCACTCTGTTAGACCTGTCACTTTCTTTCTGTCCTCAAATTCTTACATTATCCATAAAAGAGAGTAGTACGTAAACTGGATCAACAACTACATACTGGACCCCTACTGTATGCTGTGCATATGAGAATTATAGTGGTATAGATGAGGTCTCCGCCCTCATAGAACTTACGTTCTATGGGAAATATGGTCAGCTAAATAGGCAATCGTGTTACAGATGAGGGCACGTACAAAGGCCATGGAAGCTCAAGGAAGGGTCTTCTATTCTGGTCAGGAGGAAGAGTGGTGAGAAGGCTTCCTGTGTTCACCCTCTTTGGTATACACGCATCACATCAATAGTATTACCCTGTATCTCAATGCTTCATCCTCCTGGCTTTCAGGAATTCCAGGCTGCATAATCCTGATGGTGATAGTGGAAAACTGAGAACGTTGCCCTCACATATAATTGGAGCTACAGCCTAAAACTCTGCAGTTGGTCAGCTTGGTGGTCACTGATCTTCCATGCTTTACCCCTGTTCCTCTGCTATTCATAGCTTCCTTTTCGTCCCAGTGACCATGCCACTGCCAATCTCTCTGGACTGCTCACCTCCATGCCACCCACAGGTGATGTTACCCTTGACAGCAAGGTACCCTTGACACCCTTGACAGAGAGTGTGTCCTTAGCATCTGAAACTAGTCAAGTCACCCTGAGCATGAAGGTATGTGTCTCCCTGTATCTATCATGTGACCTGGCTCATGTCATACTGATTAAAGATGACAGACCATGTGGACCACAGATGAGTCAATCCAACTGTCCCAGTCAAGATCCCAAATACGTCATAAAGCCCTACGAATATCAGCAAAAACAACTTGTAGTGGACACACAACTGACTGAAGACACATGAAAGAACCTAGCTGGGACCAAAGGACCTAGCTGAGCTCAGTCCAAACTACTAACTCGCAGAATCATGAGCTAAGTAAGTGGCTATTGTTTTAAGCCATTATCTTTTGGGGTTGTTTGTTATGCGGAAATAACTAACTAATACAGCAGTTAACTGTACTATAGATCAGTTCAATGCAACCAAAGGTTTTTGAATCCCTACAATGTTCCTAGTCAATGGAGGCATAATAATGAATAAGACACAGTCCCTGTTCATAGAAATTTACAATCCAATGCCTCTGCAGTGTTACTAAGCAATTAAAAGCCCTGAGATTTTGATATTTTGTCTCTAGATCACTGGGGTGTCTATGTTGAGGCCTCATGGTGGTTTGTGGACTCCTTGAAAATGTATTAAAGTTTTGCATGTGTCTGTTTATGTGCATTTTTTTAGCTGAAGGCCCTTGGTTTTACATCATGTTCTCAAAGGGATAAGTGACCCAGAAGATGTTGAGAACTGTTGGATGATCATCAAATCTAAGCTTGTTCACATTGCCCAACACTTACATGGCAAGCAGTCCAGTCTATTTTCACTGATGACTCATCCAATCAGAAACTTGTCCTCAAAACGATATGCTGCCAGAGGCCACTGAGGTTTATGTGTTGGACGATCAGAGTGTTATGGCTGTCTTAAAAAAGCTTCCAACAGATACCATTATCACTTCCTTGTCATATAGAGCAGAACCTCTGTATGATCCAAAGCACATTTTCTCTGAAAAATGATGGGCTTATCTGTGTCCTACTTTTGCTCACACCCACTACCCACTACAGGGTTGGTAAGTCTTTCTCCCAGGGCAAGAATACAAGTCTATCATTTCCTATAGCCTTGCTCTTCTGGCAACAAAGGCTTTTCACTCTAGCCAGCAATGCAGAATATCTACCCTGCAGGTTCTTGTTTGAGGATTTCACTGAGATCGGTCTGAGATGAAGAATCATACTAAACCCTGATTACAACATCTGATGTTTGAGGAGACAGTCTGATGGGCAGACTAATTATTCATTTTTCTAAATTAGTGAGTCTTTCTTAATTTTTAGGTTAGATAACCAGAAAAAGAAAAACAGAGGTAGGAGCCGGGTAAAGGGCAGAAATTGCCCCGAATAGCTCGGAGAATCATATCGCATTCCCAGTTCTTCTACCATCTTGCTTAGTATCTTTGATCAAAGCCACCATCTCTGAGTCTAGGTTTTCTTACTCATAAAATTTGAATTATAATCCATTCCCTGCCCTCATCCCAAAGGTATTACTGTGAAGCTCAAGCAAATATGTGTAAAATGCTACAAAACCTAAGGTTGGTCTCCTCTATCTTGTGTTTCTGCGATTCACTTGGAATCTTTTGCCTGGTCCCATGTAATTCTATCAAATTTTCACTTCTGGAGTTAAGATATCATATATCAATAACAATATCAGATGGACAATATCACTTCCCAAATCAGGCCCTCTAGGAAACCTTCTTGGTCTCCCCCTGATGGCTGGAATGGTAGAGTGTTGAACTCCTACAGTCCCTGTGCTTCCCTGGATTAGTGGGTTAAAATCACTCATCTTATTTCTTTATCAAGAGCTGGTATGATATGGTGGTTAACAATGTGACCTTGGGCATAACACTGCCTGGGGCAGAATTCTATAACAACCACTTACTAGCTGTGTAAACTTGTGCAAATCACTTAACCTTCCTGAGCCTTGTTTTCTTCTCATAGGCAAAATTGGGAAGATAATAGTATCCGTATCTCACATATTTTGGGAAGGATTAAAGGCGTTAAGAATGTGAAGTGCTTTAAATAATTCCCAGCACTTAGTGGAGTCTGAAGAGAGCTCAAAAATGTTACCTAATATCATTAGCTCTTTTCCATGCCAACTGGGAGCACCTTTTGCTTGTCCATTTTCATATCCTCAATACTTGCTGCTTGACAGATCTCAACAAATATTAAAACGTGTGTATAGCACGAATGAATAAATGAATGATGTTGGGAAGGACCCCGGCTCTGAAGGTAGCACACATGAATCCTGGTCCTAGCTCAATTTCTAAGTCCATCTGACACCTCTGAAACACATTATTTACCTTCCTAACCCTCAATTTCCTCACCTATTAGATGCAAGCAGTAGACCAGATAATCACTAATGACCATTTCATCTCCAGAGGTCTATAAAATGAGATAATGAGGTGAGAAGATGAGTTATTTTACCCAGAGTCTATTGGTGGGCCAGAAAATTTACGTAGTATATCTTGTGAAATCTGCCCAATGCGCTAACAAGTACACAAGATTCCCTCCATTGTATAAATACAAAAACTGATGAGACTCAGATAGGTTAAGTAAGTTTCTCCAGGCCACAGAGCTAGTAAGTTGTGAAGCAAGGACTTAACCTAGTTCTGACTGAAGTCAGAGGTCAGTTCTTTCCACTATCCTACTGAGATCCAAGATATAAAAGTGAAAGATGGTGTGCTGTAACTCCTGCAACACCTTCTCCCATCAAATGGAAGCAGAGGCACTAAGCAGGGGGCGGGGCAGGTATACATAGAACAGGTGTGGAGAGAGCTGTAGTTTGACACACACGTTTAGACACATCAGCATCTGTGTTGGGATCCAGATGGGGAAAGATTAAGCAGGGGAGACAGTAGCAGCTATAACATTAGCCTTGAGTTAGTTGCTATTTTGGTGTCCTTATGGAAGGAAACATCCACTGTACATATTCACACAGCGAATGGAATTCATAACTATTTCTTTGAGTTGGGAATCACTTGTCCCCTCCTCCCTGGAGCTAATCCAATGTCTATATTTAACCCGGCGGGCTGGGTGGCATTACATTTGGGTGATTATTTATAGATACCCTCATGCACGATCTGTTGAAAAGACACAGGGATTCTGCCAAGGCAGGGGGGAAAGAATAACTCCAGATGTGTGAGTGCATGTGAAGCCACGTCTGAGCCTTTGTTGGATAAGGAGGCCTGGGAGCTCAAATATGCATAAGATCTCGGTGTCTCTGCTTTTCATTTTTATTCCTAACTCCCAGTGTGAGGGGATTTATTTGAACTTGGGGGTAGCTAGATCACCAATCTTATCGTGGGAAGGAAATTTAGAGCCAGTAGACGGTTATTTAGGCCTCTGACACAGTGAATTATTCAGTTTACCAATCTGATATTTGAATCTTCTCTGCAGTATTTTCATTCAACAAATACTTATTAATTAGAACCCTAACTTTACCATTCATTGATGTGATGAATAGTGATTGACAACCTACCCTGGGATCTGTGCTAGGACTGCACAAATGAGTGGATCATGGTCTCTGTCCTCAAGTGGTTATGTCAAGCTGGGAGGATGACAGGTCAGAGAGTTACAAGGTACACAATCAACAAAATAACTGTGGTCATGGAATCAAAGAGCATGGCATGACTGCCAGGAACAAGGTGTCTGGCATGGATAAGGGATCAGTAAATGGCGACCATCATTATCATTCCCATCTTACTGATGTGGCTGGAGAGAGCTTCACAGCTGATTCTTGAATATTAAGCTGTATTTCTCCAGGCAGAAAAGAAGGTGAATAGGACGGCCTGGGAGAACGAAATAACAGAGCATTGTCAGGGAATGGTGAGAAGATAAGAGGGTCTGAAATATATACTTCATGCAAGGGAGTGGATTGAGATGAAACTGAAAGAGTAGATTGGGCTCGTCTGTGAAGGGCCTTGAATATTACACTAAATAGAAGGAAACTGGTCACAATGATTTGATAAGCAAAGGAGTAATGAGCTTTTTTGTCTAAAAAAATACGTGAAAATTATCTGTATCAGTTGATATTACTCAAATTTTAGGATTTCTTAGGGATGACTGTTGGAAGCTGGATCAATACTCCCTCTGAGCCTCAGTTTTCATATCCATAATGTAATTAAGATGCATTTGCCCTTAAGTAACTTACAATCCGGAGAGGATAAGACTATTCATATGGTTATAGAGTAAGGCAGTTCATAGTTAGTGTTCTTAGATGCCATAAGGGTCTTGCTTTCCTAGTATATTGGTTAAATACTACAATTGTGAATGTCACTGATATTATCAATAACCACTCTTTACTGATCACTTACCATACAAACGTTACTTGTCTAAAATACTATGTTTCCACCTTTAATTTAATGTTAACAACAATCCTATGAAGTAGGTATCATTAGATCCATTTTACAAATTAGGTAAAGCTCATAAAGACTAATTAACTTGTCCAAAGTTGCATAGCTAGTAGAGAGGAGCCAGGAGTCAAGCCCAGGTGGTTTTGATTCCAAAGCTTAAAATCTCATTGGAACCTGTGGCAATCCTACTGTACATCTTTGAAAAGTATGGTGTTTCTCTACGTGGGCTGGGCAAGTTAAGAAAGATGGTGTATTGTTCACCTGTCTTCATGTGGTCTTCACTACTCTCAGAGTCTACACTCCAGACCACCTTGAGACTCTACCTTTGTGAGTGTCTCCCAGTAACTCTACATTCACGTTGCTTGGAGAATGGCGGCCATAAATTTCCCAAACAAATTGTAAATATATCACTATTTACATGGTCACAGTAAAGTATGTGTATAATCTATTGACCTGATATTAAGATTTATTTTAATTAAATAGAGTTGGCATATTTTTTAGTTACCTTAAAGTCACAAATGTGCAACACATCCAGCTCTGGTGCCAATTTATTGCTCTATACTATTAATGTTGGGAGGCTGTATATATTTTTTTAGAACCCCATCCTCAACTAGTGGTGCAATCTTAGAGAGACCACTAATTTCAGTAAAAAGCAGTAGGTTAGACCATTAATACATTTTAGTCATTCTACCTGCTAGCCCTTGGCTAGTGTCACGGAGCATGAAAACCTGGGGAGGAATAAACAGTCTTACTCCTCAAGGAATCTACTGCAATAGATATAAAAACTATCTGAATTAAAATTTCAAGAAAACAATGCCACAGGGCAGCAAAAGTTAATTTCCCAAAAAAGTAGAATTATGATATTGATGAGAAACCTGACCAACTTCATGGTTCTCTAAAGTTGACCTTGGAGATAAATCTGCATGCATAATGGTTGTTATATTTTCATGTATATTTCTAGTCTCTGTATTTATAGCTTACATACCAACATATGTAGAAACACATAAACACATGGAAAAAGGAGTCAGGAGACTTGGATTCTAGTCTCCCAGCACGGCCACTAACTATGTTACCATGAGCAAGTTGCTGGACCTCTCTGGGCTAAAATTTCTTCACCTATAATGAGAATACCACAAAGCAGAAGATCCTCAAATTTCCTCCCAGTTTATTCTTGTAATTATGTGATTCTGTATTTGAAAAAGTGAAGAAGGGAAAATGCACAAGAGAAGATTCAACACCTCTGCCAGCTGTACCTTTCCAGTGTAAAACATTTTTCTGTAGTATAAACACACTTTCCTCTCTGTGGCAAAAAAAAAAAAAAAAAATTTACAACAATTCCTGAAATATGTCCTAAATGTTCATGAGGTTCTAGTGAAAACATTATAAATGAACATCGAGTGACAGTCTTGTCACCTATTAATAGCATACAATTTTCGACAGGTGGAATTCTGGGACTTATGCAAATGAAAGATTGGGTCTTCCGTTATACTTCTTGGTAAACTTCCAACATGCTGACTTAATAGCTATGGTGTACTGAAAAAAAAAGAAGCCACTCACATATATTATAAGGGACATAATGAATTATTATTCAAAAAGTAGGCTTGTTATACTCATTTGCATATAATGTTTAATTTTTACCAAATGTTTCACTTTAATACATGCAAAAATGATCAAAAACAAAATATGTTAATGCACTTTTTATTGCAAATATATTGTTGCCCTTGATTCTGAGAGGTTATTATAAAAACATTTGAAATTCTCAATGGTAAAGTGGTTCTTTTAATAAAAATAATATTGAAAATATTAGCACCCTTTTGAATTGAAAAGGGCCTTAGAGATCGTCTAGTTAAAACTCCTGATTTTATAAATCGGGCTACTGTGGCTCAGAGAGCTGGAGCAATTTGTTCACAGTCACACAGCGAATCAGTGGTGGATACCAGAAGATAACCCAGGGTTCCTGCTGTCCAGTTAGTGGATTTTTTTACTGAGCTACCTTTTCTCAAACAGGCTTAGTATTTGTATTTCAAATGTTTAGAACTGTATCCAGTTTTGTAATCAGTTAATTCTTATAAGTTATTTGGACTTATATGGGGACTAACATACAGGGTGGGGTTGAGGGGCAAGAAGAAGACTGCCAGACATATAGACAAAGGCAAAATGCAAAATTCTTTCATGAAATAGTATCTCCTAAACTACTATATACAACCACCATCTTCATGATTTTTGTTATTTATAGACCATTTATACTATTCATTTATTTAACTCTTTTTTCTTAAATCAACTTTTTAAGTGAAATAAATGCATGTTACAGAGGGACTTTAAATTACCATAGTAAATGGAAAGCCACAGTACAAGTTTTAAATAGAAGACAATGGTGTTCCACGGTCCTTCCAACAACAACAATAATAATGGAAACATACGCTGTTACTGGAATTCTAACAGGATACTGTTACTTATCAGAGGTTCTGTGTCTGGAACATGCTCTTACTTTCTCATTTAAAAAAAAAAAAAGAGGATGGAATTTGGGAGATTAGCAAGTGTTAGAAGTGTTAAAGATGTTAGCATCCAACTAAGATTATTTTCCCTTGACATTTAAAGATAATTGAAAAGGAAATGACTTTCTCCCAATATGATTCAGTGTCTTCAGTGTCCTGTTCCATCTAAATCACCTCCTGGACCATCAACAGTGCATGTCTCACACTTCGGATGCTGGGCTAGAATGAGACATCTCTGTTATTTAGGCCTCTGACACTTACATTTCTGACCAAGGAAACACAGAACAGGGAAGCTGAAAGAAATCTCACTGAGTATCCGAGCAATGTAATACAGGGGTGAAGGTACAGATTCTGGATCCAGCAGCCTGGCAGGCATCCTAATCTTGCCACTTAATAACTGTAAAAAAAGTAAATTAACTGCTCTGAGCCTCAGTCTCCTTATCTGTAAAATGACGATAATAACAGAACTTGTCTCAAAGGGTTGTGGTAAAGTTATCTAAGAAAACATGTAAAAAAAATCAGAAACATTTACTGAGCACATAGTAAGTGCCAAGCTTTACATATATGATGTCCTGAATCCTTGTAACAGCTTATAAAGGTAAATATTATTAATCTCATTTATACTTGAGAAAATTGAAGCATAGGAAAGTTAATGATTCCCCAAAGCTAACAAGTGGCAGAACAGAAATTAAATCCCAGGTTTTCTTGTCTTCAGATTACATCTTCTTAGCAATTATGCTTTAGACATGGAGATACAATGGTTAGGGGGAGAGAGGCTATCTTAGATGGACGGGATGCTCTGAGCAAAAATGTCATATATAAGACCCACAGAGGTAGCAGTGAATTATTCAGTTAATTATTGTATTAGTTAGCTATTGCTATAGATATGCTATGTAACAAACCACCTCAAAACTCAGTGGCTTAAAACAAGCTTGCATATATTTCTTTCCACCAGACATTATTTGGTGCATGTCTCATCCGCACGTGTTTTCATCCTCCTTGGATTAGCAGCTACTTGGGACTGTCCTTCTCATGGTGGTTCACAGAATCTCAAAAGGACAAATCAAGCTCCACACGTACATTTAAAACCTTTGATTGTGTCACGTCTCTCCCCATCTTCCACTGTCCACAACAAGGCACACAGCCAATCCCAAAGTGGAAGCAGGAAATTATACCCCACCTCAGGGGGAAAGGGAGGGGAGTGAACATTTGCTGGAAAATGTTCTAATCTATCACTATTATAGTGTGGAATCTACCAAGGGGAGTGATGAGAATGAGCCCTGAGAAGACAAATTAGAGTCATAATGGAGCACCCTAAGTGTCAAAGGGTGTGAACCTGATCCTACAAGCTACATGGAGTCACTGACGTTTCCAATGTGAAGCCTGAAATCTCACCCATTCTGTCCCATCTCCTTAGAGCTCCTTTGTTAACCAGGTCACAACAGTGTTAGTAAGTGGTCATTGTTAACTAATGCTGCCACCCGGGTAGAGAGCCTTACAACCTGAAGCAAGCACCCTTACTGGAAATATTCAACAATGGTGGAGAGTTCAAACATCATAGCAAATTTTTAGAGAATGAATAACAAGGGCGCTACCTCTTAAATTCCATGGGCCAGACGACTGCCTTCTCTGCCTTGCCTGTGTCATCAGACTGAAGGTAGAAAAGGCACTGAGCAGAATCTTGTCCTAGCCAAGCCTGATGGCCTCTCTTCCAAAGATCTTGTCTTCTCTCTAGATAAAACAGCACCCCTTTCATTCTCTATCCTCTTTTCATAGGACTTATCACTATCTGACATTATGCCATAAATTTGTTTGTTTCTTTACTATCTCTCTGCCTAACTAGAATTCTGAGTTTCATGAGGCCAGAGACCTTGTCTGCTTTCCCTTCACTGTATCCTCAGCGTCCAGAATAATGCCAGGCACGTGGAATGGCTCAGGAAATGTTTGGTGCCCAACTGCATAGATATCGTGCCACGGTTTTTCCATCCATTGTCTCTTCTAATCCTGACACACACTTCTGAGATTCCCACAGTTCAACAGCAGCCGATTTTTGCTGTCTTCAGCCCTCCATTTGTCTTACTCACCCCAGATCTCCCAGTTTCCTTCGCTATTACTTGGGGTTCTTGATGGCAGATGAAAGAAACCAACTTCATTTAAACTTCAGTAGAGAAGAAATGTGGTGGTGGGGTCTGGGGGCTTACAGAACTGACGGGAAGGCTGTGGGCATGGGTAGGGAGCAAAAGTGAGAGAGAGAGCACAGCTAAGCTCTTGGCACTGGAATGATCCATTTCAGATGTCCTGTTTTCCCCCTATACTCCTCTTTTACTCATCCCACTGCTAAACCCCTAACCACACTGAAGCCTCACAAATAATTTCTACCAAACCTGAACTTGGGCTACTCCTTCAAGATTCAAAAATCCTCTCCTTTGTAAAGGAAAATTGGCAGCCGCTTAAAAGAAAGCGGTAGCTCATATCTTGGCAAAATCTACAAGATATATTGTTAAGTGAAAAAAATCAGTACGGTAGTTTACATTTTTTTGGTTTGTTTTGGGGGGGAAATTGGTAGGTGTCTAATTACTGTTTACTTCACTGTTATATTGCAGTAAAAAGTTTTAAAACCACACACACACACAAAAGGGATTCCCTGGTGGCACAGTGGTTAAGAATCTGCCTGCCAATGCAGGGGACATGGGTTCTAGCCCTAGTCCAGGAAGATCCCACATGCCGTGGAGCAAAGCAAAAAAACGTATGCCTATGCTGGTGCATGTATCTACATGGATTTCCCTGGAAGCCTGCAAACTACCATGGTTATATGGTTTCCATTAAGTAAGAGAACCATGATTGGGAAACAGGGAGGAAGGAGACATCCCCTTTACTGTATGTAAAGCAAATTTAGATCCTCTGAACTTTGTGTGTATATTACCTAATAAAAAGATGAGTTTAAGGTGAGTTTTTAAAAATAAAAATAAATACAATTTAAAAAAGAATCACTATCTGGGCAAGAATGTATGACAGTTCAGCTTATTTTTCATGCTTCAGCTTCTAGAAACAGGAGGAGAAAATATTTTTCTTCCTACTGCTTAGAAGGATGGGAGGAGAAAGGGGGAATTCTCCCTTAACCTTTTATGGTAGGTTCTCTACATATGTGAATATCTGGATGCATAGCATCTGTGGTAGGTTTTATTAATGGCCCCAATTTTTTTTACCTCTTCTGTATTCATAACTTTTGCCAAGTGAATTTTACTCCCTTCCATGAAAGGCAGAGTCCATTTTACTACCCCTTAAAATTGGGCTGAACCACATGAATTGCTTTGGACCATGGAACAGGGGTGGAAATGACAGGGTGTCACTTCTGAATCTAGGCTTCAAAAGTCATCTCATGTTCCTATTTGCCTTCTTGAACCTCTATCATCTCCATGGGAAAAATCCCTGGCTCACCTGTTGGTCCAAGGAGGACAAGAAGCATATTAAGCAGCCCTTGTCAACTGCAGTCGGGCCCAGCTAAGACGAGCAGAGCTATCTGATAAATAAATGTTCATCACATGGTCTCTGTGTTGTGTGATTGCTTGTTATGCAGCACTAGGTGACTGATACAGCAACAAAACTGAGAATTATCTGATGCAGGCACTACCTCTCCAACTGCATGGACTGGTTGACCTCCTGCCCTCTCTCAAAGGAAGAAAAATCACTGACATTCAGTAAACCCCTGTAATGTGACCTGCATTTTATCTTTTGATTCTCATATGATCCTATCACAGAGGCACTAATGTATCCCTTTTGTAAGATAGGAAATAGAGGTCCAAACAAGTAAGCAATCTTCCCAAGTATATAAAGATGGTAAATGGCAGACTATATTTTAAACAACTTATATTGGATGTCCTCTTTCACACACATCAAAAATGCTATTTCTTTAGTAGACACGGTCTAATACATACCTATTACCGGGGGGTCCTGTCCCTCTCTAACCAACCCATTTGGGTGGACATTAGAACAATCTTAGGACATAGCCAAAAATGGAGCTGCCACAAGAGTGTCACGGGACAGAGTTTTCATATTCATCTCCAGAGAGTCGTTCCCCAGGGAAGGCAAGATTCCCCTCTGGGGAGAGGGGCCTTGGGCAGTGTGCAAACTTCCCAGCTCAGAGCAGCCTCAGCTCATAAATCATTTGTGAGACAATAGCCTGTGGTATCAAGTTACTCCAGGCCCAATTTTGCCATCTCTGGATAAAAAACTGTGCTCTGCGCTGCAGGCTGAGAGCTAGGAACAATTTGCTGCTTTGAAGTGCTCAGGCTTCTTGTGTCATCCTTTGTTTCCAAAGTTCTATAGCAGGCTTCTGCCTAGAAGGATAACAGGCCCACTCCCACTTTTCAGGAGATGTGCATATGCCTGCCGCCTCAAAATGGTCGGGAAGAAGCATCTTCTCCCTGTGGAGCATCTGGGAATTCATGACCACCAGCTCTTCCAACCATCAACTCATTTTCTCTTCCCTTCAGCTCAGGGACGTCAGTTTTATTACCCTCATGTTTCCACGGAGGAAACTGAGGCTCTGAGAGCATAAGAGAGTGGCTTCTGGCTCTACAACTGACAATCAGAAGATCTGGATTTAAAATCCTGGCTCCTGAAACCAAGCCAGGGACTTGTGCATGATGAGTGGCCACATGGCATGACAGCCCCTGAGATGCCATTGTCATGTGACCTTCCTTTGGAGATAAGCTTTGCCCTTTCCTAGTGGGCCTCGGAGAAAATGCAAATTGTTTGCCAGAGCACTTGATTAAGCCACCTCTACACCTGGCTATACATGACTTGATCATGCAGTAACAAGGGAGGAATGGACCTTAGAGGTGTGTCTGGCCCAACTGCTTAATCTTATACCTGGAAGAACTGAGATCCCAAGGCTATGCAGGTAAGTCTGTACTAGAAACCCAAACTCGGATTTTCATATCATGACAGCAGCCCACTACCCTCCCTACAGCACCAGTGTGAAGCAAAAAGTACTACAAAAAGTTTGTATTATAGAGCTTCACCAAGCCCTCTCTGGTCCCCTCTCTCATTATGTCTCCCCTTGTGAAACAGACAAGGTGGGCTTTTGTTTCTCCATTTCCCAGACAAGGTGATGGACAACCAGAGAGATAAAGTACCTTGGACTGAAATACTCCAGATCTGAGCCAGTTGCTAGAGATCATGGAGAAACCAACCACTTCATTTGCAAAGGAAGCTTAGAGAGATTCACTGGTATTTATATTCTACATGCATTTATTGCATGGGATTACGTGCCATTTACCATGTTGGTGCTAGCATAATAAAACACACATGACTTGGTGCCCGTCCTCATGGATTTTACATTCTAACCAAGGAAGCAGACATGAAGTCTATAATTATAGAAGTAATTATACAATGAAAATACCGATAAATGGAATGAAAAAAAACCCATAGGAGGTCATAGGAGCTTTTCATGCTGTTGGTGAGGAGAAATGACTTTTTCTAATGGGTCAGGACACATTTCTCTTGGGGGTTCTGGAAAGAAGTGTGAGTGTTCCCTAAAGGGAAGAAGAGAACAGCAGGTGTAGATGTCCTGACATAGGAAGGAGCAAGTTGCATTAGACCAGCAGACAAAATGCCAGAGTGAGTGGAACACTGAAGATAAGGTGTGGGGGGGGGGGGTAGTGAGATGAGATGGGGGTTAGGTAGGGCCAAATGCAGGTCTTTCTTGGGTCAGAGAAGGATTGTGACTCTCATTCTAGGAGTCAAAGGAAGCAACTGAAGATTTTAAGAGTTGAGCAAAATTATCAGTCCTGTGATTTAAAAATTAAACAACACATTCTTCCTCTAATGTCAAGAACAGAGCAGAAGGGTACCAAGCGAATGGGTGGCTGTCTTTGACTAGTGAAGAGGCAGTGAGAGAGGTGAAAAGTGGATAGATTTGCACTACATTTTGGATGTAGATGCAATAAGATTTGGTGATTGATGACTTGGGGTGGCAGAGGGAAGAGAAAATAAAAGCTGTCAACAATGACTCCCAAGCTTCTGGCATAGGAAATTAAGTGATGAACAGAGATAAGAAACACCAGAGGCAAAGAAGCAAAAGGGCATGTGTCTGAGGCTGGGTAGGAAGTGAAGAATTCAGTTTGGGATGTGTGGCATGGTTAGGTCAACAAGTCATGAATTTAAACCTCAGAGGGAAGTCTGGGCTGGGGAGATAAATTTGGGAACCATCAGATGTAGATGGTTCTTAAAGTCATGGGAATGGTTTGGATTTCCTACAGAGGAAGTGAACAGTGGGAAGAGCAGAGCACAGTAAAGCAAAGCTGAGAATCCAGGAGACGAGGTGACTCAGGATCAAGCTCTGGGGACCTCAGCATTTTAGACAGAAGAGTAGGCGCTAATAGTAGAAACTGAGAATGCGTAAACAGCCAAGTGGGAGAAGAATCAAGAGAGGATTCCATGAAGAGTGGCTACTGTTTTCTGAATGGCAGAGAGGTCAACTGAAATGAAGACCTCAGAATACGCTTTAGATTTAGCCTCACGGAGGCGGCTGGTGAATTTAGGATGGAGTGATAAGGCAGAAATCTGTTTGGAGTGACTGAAGACATAATGATGTGGGGAGGAAAAGAAACTGCACGCTAGACAATGTTTTTGAGAAGTTTGGATGTGAAGGAGGGTAGAAAAATTGGTCAGTAGCTGGAGGGAAATATAACATTAGTTTATTGGTATTGCTACATTTGCTGTGTGACCTTGAGCAAGTCAACTAACTCGGTTTATACATACATGCACAAGGGAAATAATAGAACATATTTGTATATTCTATTATTTGTGCTGTGATGAACCACAGATGATGGAGATGATGCAGAACAGAGGTCGGATGACAAATGGAGATGGTGGGAAGTCAGGGAGTACAGAGCACAGGCAGGGGGAGTGGTCCTTGGCCAGGGAGGGACTGTTCTGTTCTTATATTGGAGGAAAGATGTCAAGGATGGGAACAGATACAGGGAGGTTTCCTATGTGAGTTCGCAGAAATCTGGCCTGGGAGGCCACTTGTGATTCTAAATCTAGTTTGTATAAAAAATCAAGAAGGGGACTGTGGGACACCTGAGACAAATGTGACTGCCTTAGGAGTTACTCCTCCAGGCAATGTGGTGGGTCCATGTTCTGTGGATGGAAGCCCGGGGCCAGACTCTGGACGCTTGAGACATACAGGTGAAGAGTACGGACAGAGCATCAAGATCAGAGACAAGACAGCATCAGATCAGGTTCAGCTGCGGGGGGCATGCATGGTGGGACTGCAGAAGCAAGGCGTGTTGGTGTTCAAGTGATTAATCTCTTTCTCCATTACTCTAAATGAGCTAAACAAATCCCTTGCTGGGCCTGTCACACTGATGCTCCGCATGCAAACCGTTCCTAATGAGCAGGGCACAGGGCTGGTCCCCTGGTTTGTAAATCCACTCATTTCACAAAACATTGTCCTGGTCACATATTTCTGCAACACAATCCGTTGGCAGATGAGCTGTTAAATGAAATATTGACCATTCAGAACTGCTTTTGGAATGTGCTATCTCATTCACAGCGAGACACTATGCGTGCAGTGGTCTCGGGATTGGATGACTTGGGTTCATGTCCTCACTCTGACCATTTTCCCTTTTCTGAGCCTCTATTTTTTTCGTGCATGAAATGAGGGGTTTGGTCTAGACTGGTATTTCCAAAGGGTGTGCTGACATATTCATGATTTGCAAAACAAATTTTTTAAAGATTCCATGATAAAATACTCTGGAGAAATCTGGGGTTGAGAAGTTCAATAAGTTTTCTTTGCTTGTTTTTTTTGTTGTTGTTGTTTTACCGTGGGACAGCTCAGAATCAGCTGAGCTTATTCAATCAATGTTAACTTGCATTATGAGTATTTGATCAAACAGGCATTTTTAAAAATGGAGGACCTTGTTGATCAAATCTTCTGGAACTGCTAGACCAGATAATGTTGAAGATTCTTCCAAACACTTACCTGCCTGTAACTATAAAGAATCAGTGGGAATTAGAGAAAGAAAACTACAAAAAGCTGAATGGGGTCATATTAACTGATTTCAAGGACAATTTATTGGGCGCCCTATGCCAGGCATTATTTTTTCTACTTTCTCCTTCACTTCTCCTGAATTCAAAGAAAGTAAAATTGGAAGAGAAAGGATATTTAAGACACCTAATTGATTTTATTGTATTAGATTCTATTGTTTATTGTATTTATTGTACTGAATTGAATGTTCTCAGTGTTCTCAGCAGAGCTTATTGAAACTCACGTGATCCCTAAGCCTCTTAGCCACATCCCTGTTATCTGGTGTCCAGCATCAGCTGCAATATTTCCAGGGGCATGGAACTCTTTATCTTCCAAAACTACCCACTCCCTTCTGGGCAACATTTTCTTAGAAAATGCCAGAAGTTCCTCCCAATGTTTCTAAAGGGACCAAGTGTGATCACTGCAGTTCCTTCCTCTTGCTGGGCCTCTGTGTCCTCATGTGGAAACCTAAGGAGCTACGGAACTCACTTCTAAGTCACCTTATGGTCTTCACACTCTTGGGTTCTAAATGTGGACAGGTCCTAAGGTGTAAAACTGGGGACACTGCTGCACAGTGACTGTGAAGTCCCATTGCAGGAAATATTAAGGAATACACTCTACCTATATATATCCCTTAAGGCTGACCCAAGAATATCTTACCCAAGAGGAGTCGAAACTTCTTGTCACAATAAGCACACAAAAAGGGCAATAATCCTGAGTTCTAGGCCCTCCTCTCACAACTAACTGTGTGACTTGTAGCAAATAGTTATGGACTGGATGTATGTGTCCCCTCAAAATTCATGTATTGAAATCCTAATCCCCAATGTGATGGTATTGGGAGGTGGGACCATTGGGAGATAATTAGGTCATGAGAGTGGAACCCTCAAAAGTGAGATTTGTGCCCTTAGGAAAGAGACCCCAGAGAGCTCTCTTGCCCTCTTTCTGTTGTGAAGGATACAAGAAGTCATCATTCTGCAACCAGGAGGTGGGCCCTCACCAGACACCAAATCTACCAGCAACTCCATCTTTACATCTTCCCCTCCAGAACGGTGAGAAACAAGTTTCTATTGTTGACAAGCCACCCTATCTTTGTTAACAGCTCAAACTGACTAAGATACAAGTTAACCCCCGAGCTTGCTCACACACTTGTAAACTGAGAGTCATGTCACTGTGACAGCTAAGGTCCCTTCTAGCTGTAACATTCTATCTGCCTCTGAGTCCAGAACTTGTTCTTGAAGGAATTTGGTAAATAAGGAAGAAAAGAAATGCTCTTCCAAGCAGAAGAAACACAAGAAGCCTCAGGAATTGTCACATGATTAAACCTTTATGATGGATAGTAGAAAAGCCTGTTCTGAGATATAAAAAAAACAGTAATATCTAACAACAGTTAATAATAATTTTTCAGTGATTACTTACGTCATTTACACTCTATTATTCAACATATTACTCTATGGCAGGCACTGTGCTAAGTTCTGTGGATATAGCAATGAATAAGACAGAAACAATTCCTGTTCCTGTAGAACCTATGTGTGTGCGTGTGTGTCAGGGCAGTGGGAATAGATAGTAATCAACTGAATAAATGAGCAAGATGACTTGAAATAGGATAGTGGTGAACAAATAGATTTGATTGCTAGGATAGCAACCCCAAACCACATTAGTTTATACAAGATAAAAAGTTTATCTTTAATCATATAAGAACTCAGACATGCGGAATCCAGAGAGCTGGTATGATGGTTCCAGAGCGTCAGGAAAACTGGTTCCTTCCTTCTTGTTGCTCTGTCGTCTTTAGGGCATTTCACTTGTTTGCTTAGTTAAAGATGGAATCATCACTTCCACCTTCTAGCTAATAGGAAAGAAAGAGCATACTTTTCTCTTGAAGAGTAAGGTTCAGAGTGGCAAACATTGCTTTTGTTCACGTCTCATTGGCCAGAGTTTGTCAGATGGTGATATCACCTGCCAGGATGCCTGGGAAATGTAGGCAACCACTCCTTAGCAAAAAATTAAAAGTTTTATTACTATAGAAGAAAGAAAAAGTAGATATTGAGGAATACCCAGCAATCATTTTCATAGATAATGATAAGTAATACAAAGGGTTTATCAGCCAGATTAGGCTAAGTGACGCTACAGTAACAAACAACCCCCAAATCTTAGTGACTTAAGATTTATTGTTGCTTATGCTGCACCGTGGTTCTAGAGGATAAGGGGATCTCTTCTCATCATCATCATGTAGGAACTCATCTTGAGTATGCCAGTTACCATGCCAGATGGAAAGAGATCTCTGGAAGGTCTTTCATTGGCAATTAAATGCTCAGAATTATTAACATTATTTTTGTCCACGTTTCATTGGCTAGAACTAGGTGCATGGTCTTACCTAACAATAAGTAACCAAGAGTGCCATCTTATCCAGTCTACGGAAGGAGAAAGAACTGCAAACATGTGGTAAATAGCACTGCTCACTACCTGGAAGGATAATGGGACAGAGTGACTTGAATAGGGGGTTTACTTTAAATGGCCACAGAAAGCTTTTCTGAGAAGTTATTGGAGCTGAGACTTGAATGGTAAGAAATAGGTCATAAGCACTTGAAAAGTCTGTGGAAAGAGCACAATTTTTTTAACTCGCAGTGGTTCCTATGTAAAGGGGTGAAAAAAGAAGTAAGAAGGTCAATTGACAAGTGTTTATCACCTCAAGGCAAACTTAATGGGTAAGCATTATTACCATCCCAGTTTTAGAGATGAATAGGGGCACAGAGGAGTTAAATAATTTACCCCAAATCACATAGCTAGTAAGCACCAGAATTTGACCTTACGCAGTGTGACTCAGCAGTGAAGCTTGTAACTACCAAGTTATACTGTCTGTCCTAGCCTTTGAGGTTGACCCTCTCTACTGGAAGACAGTATGTCTGGGATTAGCTAACTAGACTATGACCTAAATTGGGGGTGGGGCACAGGAAGGTGCCAAAGGAGCCCATCAGAGGACTGCATAGCAATGTGGGGTTGTCAAGAGACTTCTCAAAAAAAGGCTTTCTTGTGAGTACGTGTTTGTTAAGTGGAGAGGGAGTAGAGGACACACATCCTTAGCAGAGGGAACAGCATGTGTAAATGATCACAGCCTGGAAATGTAGCTGGAGAGAAAGCGATACAGAGAGGGAGTGGCAGGGAATGAGCCTGAAAGGTTGTTTGGGATCTGTTTTGCTCACCAACAGTAATGAAGAAATTCATCAATTATTCAAACTTCTTTCCAATTACAATCTCTATCACAATGTGCTCCTTTTACTATAGCAAAAATTTTTACTATAGCAAAGCCAGCTTCCAGAGTATTTCTGGAGACTGTCAGCATGAACAACAGTAACACAGACCCACTGGTGCAATGAGAAGGAAACAGGGGCTGAAATGGAATTTGACTCAGTCTTCGGGGGAAAGAAAATAACCCAGGAGTAAAACACGAGAACTTGTGAGCCCACTATGTGTCCTTCAGCCTTATTAACTGCTGCTCCTGGCTTGTATGGTGAGGCTGTGAAAGGAACTCACAGTTGTTATCAGCCAACTTGGGGATCACTGGACGAGAGCAAAGAGGGAGCTATCCTGGACCACAGGCAGATGCCACAGACATCAGAGGAATCTGGCAGAATACAGGGAACCCCAACAAGCTTACCCTGGCCTCCAAGGCTCTGTAGGAAACTGCATCCAGCTTGCAATCTGACTTTGTTTCCTACCACTCTCCCTCACCCTTATTGCACCGCAGCCTTGCTGGCCTTCTAATGACTCCTTGACATTCCCCATGTGTCCCGATCTCAGTGCCTTTGCCCTTGACCTCCTCCTCCATCCAAATTAGCACCTCTGATGTTTTCCCCTAGTTTATGGTCTTCATAACACTTATCACTGCCTGATATTACCCTGTACATTTGTTTTCCTGCTTGTCTCCCAATGGAATATAATCTTGATGAAGACATTGCCTACCTTTTTAGCTGTTATATCCCCAAGACTTAGAACAGCATCTATCACATAAACAGTGTTCATTGCATATTCGTAGAATGAATGATGGTTAGTCAAGTGGCAAAACAGGTAAAAGCAGGGGTTTGATCATAATGGAACATAAAAACAACCCAGTTACTGAAACAGGGGTAAAAATAGAAACTGAAATTAAGCCAACATAAAGGAATGCCACTTAGTGGCTGGTCTGAGGCTCCTTCCATGGATTTTACATAGAGCTCAGGGTCTGGCCAAGCCCTGAGATGGGCCCTAGAGTTCCCTGGATTGGAGATGTGTGGGTCTAAGGTAGACGACTGTGATTCTCCTTTGTGGATCTTCCCAAATTCAATTCACTTTCATCTGAAACCTCTGAGGGGGTGGAGGGAGGATCCACCTTGGTGCCAAAAATCTACCTCCAATGCCCCACCCATCTCCTATAGAGCCCTTCCTTCTGGTTTTAGACCTTGGTGATGAGATGACTGTGATCAAAAACATCAGAGAAACCAAAGCCAGGTAGCTGGCAGCATCCCTTAGTGTGTCATTCTGCCCACCCTGCAGTTTGCTAAGAGCCTGTCGGCCAGTTTGCTGTTCCGGTGGCAGGCCCAATTATCTCCATATCACAGCAATGAGCTTCCAGATCACATACCTTGACAAGCGCCACGGCTCGTTAGGACGATTATACACTCCAGGGGCTCTCCGTGGTGGCCTGAGTCTGTGAAATGGAGTGGAGCCACCCTTGGCTTTCTGAGGTCCCCACCCCAGGACTCCCGCCACCCTTATCCCACACAACCAAGGAACAACTATATGAAAATGAATTTCAGTCGTTAAATCACCAGTGTGCACTATGTTGAAAGAGCTCTGTATTTGAGGGACCAAGATTTGGGACCTGGCCCTTCCTCTGCCTTTGATGTACTGTGTGACCTAAGGTGAGTTATTGAAGATCTCTGGGCTTGGTTTCTCCTCTGTTAAGTGAGGCCAAGGGTGCCTGCCCTACCTCCCCAAGTTGTTGTGAAGATTATTCATGAAACTTTATATGTTCTGTTGATTATCATTTGTGATTATTTGCAGGGGGATAAGGGCATGAGAGGTCAATGGGCTGCCATTTGCCTCTTCCTTGGGAATCCAAACTAATATTATTACATAACACTCTCCTCATAAGAATAATGTCTCCTTTTATA